>NW_026969085.1:0-55409 GCF_028390025.1 Pseudophryne corroboree
TTCAATGCGCAGCTCTTGCAAAAGAGAGATATTGGCAAGGAAAAGCTTGTCTTGTACCTTTGCATTTTTCTCCCAAACGAAGGGACACTAGAAAGAAAATTTTAAAGCCTCCTGTTAGGCCATCATCTACACGGTATAGCCTGAATTTTCCAATGCGTAGCTCTTTGCAAAAGAGAGATATTGGCAAGGAAAAGCTGTCTTGTACCTTTGCATTTTTCTCGCAAACGAAGGGACACTAGAAAGAAAATTTTAAAGCCTCCTGTTAGGCCATCATCTACACGGCATAGCCCTAAATTTTCCAATGCGCAGCTCTTTGCAAAAGAGAGATATTGGCAAGGAAAAGCTGTCCTTGTACCTTTGCATTTTTCTCCAAACGAAGGACACTAGAAAGAAAATTTTAAAGCCTCCTGTTAGGCCATCATCTACAACGGCATAGCCCTGAATTTTCCAATGCGCAGCTCTTTGCAAAAGAGAGATATTGGCAAGGAAAAGCTGTCTTGTACCTTTGCATTTTTCTCCCAAACGAAGGACACTAGAAAGAAAATTTTAAAGCCTCCTGTTAGGCCATCATCTACACCGGCATAGCCCTGAATTTTGCCAATGCGCAGCTCTTTGCAAAAGAGAGATATTGGCAAGGAAAAGCTGTCTTGTATCCTTTGCATTTTTCTCCCAAACGAAGGACACTAGAAAGAAAATTTTAAAGCCTCCTGTTAGGCCATCATCTACACGGCATAGCCCTGAATTTTCCAATGCGCAGCTCTTTGCAAAAGAGAGATATTGGCAAGGAAAAGCTGTCTTGTACCTTTGCATTTTTCTCCCAAACGAAGGACACTAGAAAGAAAATTTTAAAGCCTCCTGTTAGGCCAATCGTCTACACGGCATAGCCCTGAATTTTCCAATGCGCAGCTCTTTGCAAAAGAGAGATATTGGCAAGGAAAAGCTGTCTTGTACCTTTGCATTTTTCTCCCAAACGAAGGACACTAGAAAGAAAATTTTAAAGCCTCCTGTTAGGCCATCATCTACACGGCATAGCCCTGAATTTTCCAATGCGCAGCTCTTTGCAAAAGAGAGATATTGGCAAGGGAAAAGCTGTCTTGTACCTTTGCATTTTTCTCCCAACGAAGGACACTAGAAAGAAAATTTTAAAGCCTCCTGTTAGGCCATCATCTACACGGCATAGCCCTGAATTTTCCAATGCGCAGCTCTTTGCAAAAGAGAGATATTGGCAAGGAAAAGCTGTCTTGTACCTTTGCATTTTTCTCCCAAACGAAGGACACTAGAAAGAAAATTTTAAAGCCTCCTGTTAGGCCATCATCTACACGCATAGCCCTGAATTTTTCCAATGCGCAGCTCTTTGCAAAAGAGAGATATTGGCAAGGAAAAGCTGTCTTGTACCTTTGCATTTTTCTCCCAAACGAAGGACACTAGAAAGAAAATTTTAAAGCCTCCTGTTAGGCCATCATCTACACGGCATAGCCCTGAATTTTCAATGCGCAGCTCTTTGCAAAAGAGAGATATTGGCAAGGAAAAGCTGTCTTGTACCTTTGCATTTTTCTCCCAAACGAAGGACACTAGAAAGAAAATTTTAAAGCCTCCTGTTAGGCCATCATCTACACGGCATAGCCCTGAATTTTCCAATGCGCAGCTCTTTGCAAAAGAGAGATATTGGCAAGGAAAAGCTGTCTTGTACCTTTGCATTTTTCTCGCAAACGAAGGACACTAGAAAGAAAATTTTAAAGCCTCCTGTTAGGCCATCATCTACACGGCATAGCCCTGAATTTTCCAATGCGCAGCTCTTTGCAAAAGAGAGATATTGGCAAGGAAAAGCTGTCTTGTACCTTTGCATTTTTCTCCCAAACGAAGGACACTAGAAAGAAAATTTTAAAGCCTCCTGTTAGGCCATCATCTACACGGCATAGCCCTGAATTTTCCAATGCGCAGCTCTTTGCAAAAGAGAGATATTGGCAAGGAAAAGCTGTCTTGTACCTTTGCATTTTTCTCCCAAACGAAGGACACTAGAAAGAAAATTTTAAAGCCTCCTGTTAGGCCATCATCTACACGGCATAGCCCTGAATTTTCAATGCGCAGCTCTTTGCAAAAGAGAGATATTGGCAAGGAAAAGCTGTTCTTGTACCTTTGCATTTTTCTCCCAAACGAAGGACACTAGAAAGAAAATTTTAAAGCTCCTGTTAGGCCATCATCTACACGGCATAGCCCTGAATTTTCCAATGCGCAGCTCTTTGCAAAAGAGAGATATTGGCAAGGAAAAGCTGTCTTGTACCTTTGCATTTTTCTCCCAAACGAAGGACACTAGAAAGAAAATTTTAAAGCCTCCTGTTAGGCCATCATCTACACGGTCATAGCCCTGAATTTTCCAATGCGCTAGCTCTTTGCAAAAGAGAGATATTGGCAAGGAAAAGCTGTCTTGTACCTTTGCATTTTTCTCGCAAACGAAGGACACTAGAAAGAAAATTTTAAAGCCTCCTGTTAGGCCATCATCTACACGGCATAGCCCTGAATTTTCCAATGCGCAGCTCTTTGCAAAAGAGAGATATTGGCAAGGAAAAGCTGTCTTGTACCTTTGCATTTTTCTCCCAAACGAAGGACACTAGAAAGAAAATTTTAAAGCCTCCTGTTAGGCCATCATCTACACGGCATAGCCCTGAATTTTCCAATGCGCAGCTCTTTGCAAAGAGAGATATTGGCAAGGAAAAGCTGTCTTGTACCTTTGCATTTTTCTCCCAAACGAAGGACACTAGAAAGAAAATTTTAAAGCCTCCTGTTAGGCCATCATCTACACGGCATAGCCCTGAATTTTCCAATGCGCAGCTCTTTGCAAAAGAGAGATATTGGCAAGGAAAAGCTGTCTTGTACCTTTGCATTTTTCTCCCAAACGAAGGACACTAGAAAGAAAATTTTAAAGCCTCCTGTTAGGCCATCATCTACACGGCATAGCCCTGAATTTTCCAATGCGCAGCTCTTTGCAAAAGAGAGATATTGGCAAGGAAAAGCTGTCTTGTACCTTTGCATTTTTCTCGCAAACGAAGGACACTAGAAAGAAAATTTTAAAGCCTCCTGTTAGGCCATCATCTACACGCATAGCCCTGAATTTTCGCAATGCGCAGCTCTTTGCAAAAGAGAGATATTGGCAAGGAAAAGCTGTCTTGTACCTTTGCATTTTTCTCCCAAACGAAGGACACTAGAAAGAAAATTTTAAAGCCTCCTGTTAGGCCATCATCTACACGGCATAGCCCTGAATTTTGCCAATGCGCAGCTCTTTGCAAAAGAGAGATATTGGCAAGGAAAAGCTGTCTTGTACCTTTGCATTTTTCTCCCAAACGAAGGACACTAGAAAGAAAATTTTAAAGCCTCCTGTTAGGCCATCATCTTACACGGCATAGCCCTGAATTTTGCCAATGCGCAGCTCTTTGCAAAAGAGAGATATTGGCAAGGAAAAGCTGTCTTGTACCTTTGCATTTTTCTCCCAAACGAAGGACACTAGAAAGAAAATTTTAAAGCCTCCTGTTAGGCCATCATCTACACGGCATAGCCCTGAATTTTCCAATGCGCAGCTCTTTGCAAAAGAGAGATATTGGCAAGGAAAAGCTGTCTTGTACCTTTGCATTTTTCTCCCAAACGAAGGACACTAGAAAGAAAATTTTAAAGCCTCCTGTTAGGCCATCATCTACACGGCATAGCCCTGAATTTTCCAATGCGCAGCTCTTTGCAAAAGAGAGATATTGGCAAGGAAAAGCTGTCTTGTACCTTTGCATTTTTCTCCCAACGAAGGACACTAGAAAGAAAATTTTAAAGCCTCCTGTTAGGCCATCATCTACACGGCATAGCCCTGAATTTTCCAATGCGCAGCTCTTTGCAAAAGAGAGATATTGGCAAGGAAAAGCTGTCTTGTACCTTTGCATTTTTCTCCCAAACGAAGGACACTAGAAAGAAAATTTTAAAGCCTCCTGTTAGGCCATCATCTACACGGCATAGCCCTGAATTTTCCAATGCGCAGCTCTTTGCAAAAGAGAGATATTGGCAAGGAAAGCTGTCTTGTACCTTTGCATTTTTCTCCCAAACGAAGGACACTAGAAAGAAAATTTTAAAGCCTCCTGTTAGGCCATCATCTACACGGCATAGCCCTGAATTTTCCAATGCGCAGCTCTTTGCAAAAGAGAGATATTGGCAAGGAAAAGCTGTCTTGTACCTTTGCATTTTTCTCCCAAACGAAGGACACTAGAAAGAAAATTTTAAAGCCTCCTGTTAGGCATCATCTACACGGCATAGCCCTGAATTTTCCAATGCGCAGCTCTTTGCAAAAGAGAGATATTGGCAAGGAAAAGCTGTCTTGTACCTTTGCATTTTTCTCCCAAACGAAGGACACTAGAAAGAAAATTTTAAAGCCTCCTGTTAGGCCATCATCTACACGGCTATAGCCCTGAATTTTCCAATGCGCTAGCTCTTTGCAAAAGAGAGATATTGGCAAGGAAAAGCTGTCTTGTACCTTTGCATTTTTCTCGCAAACGAAGGACACTAGAAAGAAAATTTTAAAGCCTCCTGTTAGGCCATCATCTACACGGCATAGCCCTAATTTTCCAATGCGCAGCTCTTTGCAAAAGAGAGATATTGGCAAGGAAAAGCTGTCTTGTACCTTTGCATTTTTCTCCCAAACGAAGGACACTAGAAAGAAAATTTTAAAGCCTCCTGTTAGGCCATCATCTACACGGCATAGCCCTGAATTTTCCAATGCGCAGCTCTTTGCAAAAGAGAGATATTGGCAAGGAAAAGCTGTCTTGTACCTTTGCATTTTTCTCGCAAACGAAGGACACTAGAAAGAAAATTTTAAAGCCTCCTGTTAGGCCATCATCTACACGGCATAGCCCTGAATTTTCCAATGCGCAGCTCTTTGCAAAAGAGAGATATTGGCAAGGAAAAGCTGTCTTGTACCTTTGCATTTTTCTCCCAAACGAAGGACACTAGAAATAAAATTTTAAAGCCTCCTGTTAGGCCATCATCTACACGGCATAGCCCTGAATTTTCCAATGCGCAGCTCTTTGCAAAAGAGAGATATTGGCAAGGAAAAGCTGTCTTGTACCTTTGCATTTTTCTCCCAAACGAAGGACACTAGAAAGAAAATTTTAAAGCCTCCTGTTAGGCCATCATCTACACGGCATAGCCCTGAATTTTCCAATGCGCAGCTCTTTGCAAAAGAGAGATATTGGCAAGGAAAAGCTGTCTTGTACCTTTGCATTTTTCTCCCAAACGAAGGGACACTAGAAAGAAAATTTTAAAGCCTCCTGTTAGGCCATCATCTACACGGCTATAGCCCTGAATTTTCCAATGCGTCAGCTCTTTGCAAAAGAGAGATATTGGCAAGGAAAGCTGTCTTGTACCTTTGCATTTTTCTCGCAAACGAAGGACACTAGAAAGAAAATTTTAAAGCCTCCTGTTAGGCCATCATCTACACGGCATAGCCCTAAATTTTCCAATGCGCAGCTCTTTGCAAAAGAGAGATATTGGCAAGGAAAAGCTGTCTTGTACCTTTGCATTTTTCTCCCAAACGAAGGACACTAGAAAGAAAATTTTAAAGCCTCCTGTTAGGCCATCATCTACACGGCATAGCCCTGAATTTTCCAATGCGCAGCTCTTTGCAAAAGAGAGATATTGGCAAGGAAAAGCTGTCTTGTACCTTTGCATTTTTCTCCCAAACGAAGGACACTAGAAAGAAAATTTTAAAGCCTCCTGTTAGGCCATCATCTACACGGCATAGCCCTGAATTTTGCCAATGCGCAGCTCTTTGCAAAAGAGAGATATTGGCAAGGAAAAGCTGTCTTGTACCTTTGCATTTTTCTCCCAAACGAAGGACACTAGAAAGAAAATTTTAAAGCCTCCTGTTAGGCCATCATCTACACGGTATAGCCCTGAATTTTCCAATGCGTCAGCTCTTTGCAAAAGAGAGATATTGGCAAGGAAAAGCTGTCTTGTACCTTTGCATTTTCTCGCAAACGAAGGACACTAGAAAGAAAATTTTAAAGCCTCCTGTTAGGCCATCATCTACACGGCATAGCCCTAAATTTTCCAATGCGCAGCTCTTTGCAAAAGAGAGATATTGGCAAGGAAAAGCTGTCTTGTACCTTTGCATTTTTCTCCCAAACGAAGGACACTAGAAAGAAAATTTTAAAGCCTCCTGTTAGGCCATCATCTACACGGCATAGCCCTGAATTTTCCAATGCGCAGCTCTTTGCAAAAGAGAGATATTGGCAAGGAAAAGCTGTCTTGTACCTTTGCATTTTTCTCGCAAACGAAGGACACTAGAAAGAAAATTTTAAAGCCTCCTGTTAGGCCATCATCTACACGGCATAGCCCTGAATTTTGCCAATGCGCAGCTCTTTGCAAAAGAGAGATATTGGCAAGGAAAAGCTGTCTTGTACCTTTGCATTTTTCTCCCAAACGAAGGACACTAGAAAGAAAATTTTAAAGCCTCCTGTTAGGCCATCATCTACACGGCATAGCCCTGAATTTTCCAATGCGCAGCTCTTTGCAAAAGAGAGATATTGGCAAGGAAAAGCTGTCTTGTACCTTTGCATTTTTCTCCCAAACGAAGGACACTAGAAAGAAAATTTTAAAGCCTCCTGTTAGGCCATCATCTACACGGCTATAGCCCTGAATTTTCCAATGCGTCAGCTCTTTGCAAAAGAGAGATATTGGCAAGGAAAAGCTGTCTTGTACCTTTGCATTTTTCTCCGCAAACGAAGGACACTAGAAAGAAAATTTTAAAGCCTCCTGTTAGGCCATCATCTACACGGCATAGCCCTGAATTTTCCAATGCGCAGCTCTTTGCAAAAGAGAGATATTGGCAAGGAAAAGCTGTCTTGTACCTTTGCATTTTTCTCCCAAACGAAGGACACTAGAAAGAAAATTTTAAAGCCTCCTGTTAGGCCATCATCTACACGGCATAGCCCTGAATTTTCCAATGCGCAGCTCTTTGCAAAAGAGAGATATTGGCAAGGAAAAGCTGTCTTGTACCTTTGCATTTTTCTCCCAAACGAAGGACACTAGAAAGAAAATTTTAAAGCCTCCTGTTAGGCCATCATCTACACGGCATAGCCCTGAATTTTCCAATGCGCAGCTCTTTGCAAAAGAGAGATATTGGCAAGGAAAAGCTGTCTTGTACCTTTGCATTTTTCTCCAAACGAAGGACACTAGAAAGAAAATTTTAAAGCCTCCTGTTAGGCCATCATCTACACGGTATAGCCCTGAATTTTCCAATGCGTCAGCTCTTTGCAAAAGAGAGATATTGGCAAGGAAAAGCTGTCTTGTACCTTTGCATTTTTCTCGCAAACGAAGGACACTAGAAAGAAAATTTTAAAGCCTCCTGTTAGGCCATCATCTACACGGCATAGCCCTGAAATTTTCCAATGCGCAGCTCTTTGCAAAAGAGAGATATTGGCAAGGAAAAGCTGTCTTGTACCTTTGCATTTTTCTCCCAAACGAAGGACACTAGAAAGAAAATTTTAAAGCCTCCTGTTAGGCCATCATCTACACGGCATAGCCCTGAATTTTGCAATGCGCAGCTCTTTGCAAAAGAGAGATATTGGCAAGGAAAAGCTGTCTTGTACCTTTGCATTTTTCTCCCAAACGAAGGACACTAGAAAGAAAATTTTAAAGCCTCCTGTTAGGCCATCATCTACACGGCATAGCCCTGAATTTTGCAATGCGCAGCTCTTTGCAAAAGAGAGATATTGGCAAGGAAAAGCTGTCTTGTACCTTTGCATTTTTCTCCCAAACGAAGGACACTAGAAAGAAAATTTTAAAGCCTCCTGTTAGGCCATCATCTACACGGCATAGCCCTGAATTTTCCAATGCGCAGCTCTTTGCAAAAGAGAGATATTGGCAAGGAAAAGCTGTCCTTGTACCTTTGCATTTTTCTCCCAAACGAAGGACACTAGAAAGAAAATTTTAAAGCCTCCTGTTAGGCCATCATCTACACGGCATAGCCCTGAATTTTCCAATGCGCAGCTCTTTGCAAAAGAGAGATATTGGCAAGGAAAAGCTGTCTTGTACCTTTGCATTTTTCTCCCAAACGAAGGACACTAGAAAGAAAATTTTAAAGCCTCCTGTTAGGCCATCATCTACACGGCATAGCCCTGAATTTTCCAATGCGCAGCTCTTTGCAAAAGAGAGATATTGGCAAGGAAAAGCTGTCTTGTACCTTTGCATTTTTCTCCCAAACGAAGGACACTAGAAAGAAAATTTTAAAGCCTCCTGTTAGGCCATCATCTACACGGCATAGCCCTGAATTTTCCAATGCGCAGCTCTTTGCAAAAGAGAGATATTGGCAAGGAAAAGCTGTCTTGTACCTTTGCATTTTTCTCCCAAACGAAGGACACTAGAAAGAAAATTTTAAAGCCTCCTGTTAGGCCATCATCTACACGGCATAGCCCTGAATTTTCCAATGCGCAGCTCTTTGCAAAAGAGAGATATTGGCAAGGAAAAGCTGTCTTGTACCTTTGCATTTTTCTCCCAAACGAAGGACACTAGAAAGAAAATTTTAAAGCCTCCTGTTAGGCCATCATCTACACGGCATAGCCCTGAATTTTCCAATGCGCAGCTCTTTGCAAAAGAGAGATATTGGCAAGGAAAAGCTGTCTTGTACCTTTGCATTTTTCTCCCAAACGAAGGACACTAGAAAGAAAATTTTAAAGCCTCCTGTTAGGCCATCATCTACACGGTATAGCCCTGAATTTTCCAATGCGTCAGCTCTTTGCAAAAGAGAGATATTGGCAAGGAAAAGCTGTCTTGTACCTTTGCATTTTTCTCGCAAACGAAGGACACTAGAAAGAAAATTTTAAAGCCTCCTGTTAGGCCATCATCTACACGGCATAGCCCTAAATTTTCCAATGCGCAGCTCTTTGCAAAAGAGAGATATTGGCAAGGAAAAGCTGTCTTGTACCTTTGCATTTTTCTCCCAAACGAAGGACACTAGAAAGAAAATTTTAAAGCCTCCTGTTAGGCCATCATCTACACGGCATAGCCCTGAATTTTTCCAATGCGCAGCTCTTTGCAAAAGAGAGATATTGGCAAGGAAAAGCTGTCTTGTACCTTTGCATTTTTCTCGCAAACGAAGGACACTAGAAAGAAAATTTTAAAGCCTCCTGTTAGGCCATCATCTACACGGCATAGCCCTGAATTTTCCAATGCGCAGCTCTTTGCAAAAGAGAGATATTGGCAAGGAAAAGCTGTCTTGTACCTTTGCATTTTTCTCCCAAACGAAGGACACTAGAAATAAAATTTTAAAGCCTCCTGTTAGGCCATCATCTACACGGCATAGCCCTGAATTTTCCAATGCGCAGCTCTTTGCAAAAGAGAGATATTGGCAAGGAAAAGCTGTCTTGTACCTTTGCATTTTTCTCCCAAACGAAGGACACTAGAAAGAAAATTTTAAAGCCTCCTGTTAGGCCATCATCTACACGGCATAGCCCTGAATTTTCAATGCGCAGCTCTTTGCAAAAGAGAGATATTGGCAAGGAAAAGCTGTCTTGTACCTTTGCATTTTTCTCCCAAACGAAGGACACTAGAAAGAAAATTTTAAAGCCTCCTGTTAGGCCATCATCTACACGGTATAGCCCTGAATTTTCCAATGCGTAGCTCTTTGCAAAAGAGAGATATTGGCAAGGAAAAGCTGTCTTGTACCTTTGCATTTTTCTCGCAAACGAAGGACACTAGAAAGAAAATTTTAAAGCCTCCTGTTAGGCCATCATCTACACGGCATAGCCCTAAATTTTCCAATGCGCAGCTCTTTGCAAAAGAGAGATATTGGCAAGGAAAAGCTGTCTTGTACCTTTGCATTTTTCTCCCAAACGAAGGACACTAGAAAGAAAATTTTAAAGCCTCCTGTTAGGCCATCATCTACACGGCATAGCCCTGAATTTTCCAATGCGCAGCTCTTTGCAAAAGAGAGATATTGGCAAGGAAAAGCTGTCTTGTACCTTTGCATTTTTCTCCCAAACGAAGGACACTAGAAAGAAAATTTTAAAGCCTCCTGTTAGGCCATCATCTACACGGCATAGCCCTGAATTTTGCAATGCGCAGCTCTTTGCAAAAGAGAGATATTGGCAAGGAAAAGCTGTCTTGTACCTTTGCATTTTTCTCCCAAACGAAGGACACTAGAAAGAAAATTTTAAAGCCTCCTGTTAGGCCATCATCTACACGGCATAGCCCTGAATTTTCAAATGCGCAGCTCTTTGCAAAAGAGAGATATTGCAAGGAAAAGCTGTCTTGTACCTTTGCATTTTTCTCCCAAACGAAGGACACTAGAAAGAAAATTTAAAGCCTCCTGTTAGGACATCATCTACACGGCATAGCCCTGAATTTTCCAATGCGCAGCTCTTTGCAAAAGAGAGATATTGGCAAGGAAAAGCTGTCTTGTACCTTTGCATTTTTCTCCCAAACGAAGGACACTAGAAAGAAAATTTTAAAGCCTCCTGTTAGGCCATCATCTACACGGCATAGCCCTGAATTTTCCAATGCGCAGCTCTTTGCAAAAGAGAGATATTGGCAAGGAAAAGCTGTCTTGTACCTTTGCATTTTTCTCCCAAACGAAGGACACTAGAAAGAAAATTTTAAAGCCTCCTGTTAGGCCATCATCTACACGGCATAGCCTGAATTTTCCAATGCGCAGCTCTTTGCAAAAGAGAGATATTGGCAAGGAAAAGCTGTCTTGTACCTTTGCATTTTTCTCCCAAACGAAGGACACTAGAAAGAAAATTTTAAAGCCTCCTGTTAGGCCATCATCTACACGGCATAGCCCTGAATTTTCCAATGCGCAGCTCTTTGCAAAAGAGAGATATTGGCAAGGAAAAGCTGTCTTGTACCTTTGCATTTTTCTCCCAAACGAAGGACACTAGAAAGAAAATTTTAAAGCCTCCTGTTAGGCCATCATCTACACGGCATAGCCCTGAATTTTCCAATGCGCAGCTCTTTGCAAAAGAGAGATATTGGCAAGGAAAAGCTGTCTTGTACCTTTGCATTTTTCTCCCAAACGAAGGACACTAGAAAGAAAATTTTAAAGCCTCTGTTAGGCCATCATCTACACGGTATAGCCCTGAATTTTCCAATGCGTAGCTCTTTGCAAAAGAGAGATATTGGCAAGGAAAAGCTGTCTTGTACCTTTGCATTTTTCTCGCAAACGAAGGACACTAGAAAGAAAATTTTAAAGCCTCCTGTTAGGCATCATCTACACGGCATAGCCCTAAATTTTCCAATGCGCAGCTCTTTGCAAAAGAGAGATATTGGCAAGGAAAAGCTGTCTTGTACCTTTGCATTTTTCTCCCAAACGAAGGACACTAGAAAGAAAATTTTAAAGCCTCCTGTTAGGCCATCATCTACACGGCATAGCCCTGAATTTTCCAATGCGCAGCTCTTTGCAAAAGAGAGATATTGGCAAGGAAAAGCTGTCTTGTACCTTTGCATTTTTCTCCCAAACGAAGGACACTAGAAAGAAATTTTAAAGCCTCCTGTTAGGCCATCATCTACACGGCATAAGCCCTGAATTTTGCAATGCGCAGCTCTTTGCAAAAGAGAGATATTGGCAAGGAAAAGCTGTCTTGTACCTTTGCATTTTTCTCCCAAACGAAGGACACTAGAAAGAAAATTTTAAAGCCTCCTGTTAGGCCATCATCTACACGGCATAGCCCTGAATTTTCAAATGCGCAGCTCTTTGCAAAAGAGAGATATTGGCAAGGAAAAGCTGTCTTGTACCTTTGCATTTTTCTCCCAAACGAAGGACACTAGAAAGAAAATTTTAAAGCCTCCTGTTAGGACATCATCTACACGGCATAGCCCTGAATTTTCCAATGCGCAGCTCTTTGCAAAAGAGAGATATTGGCAAGGAAAAGCTGTCTTGTACCTTTGCATTTTTCTCCCAAACGAAGGACACTAGAAAGAAAATTTTAAAGCCTCCTGTTAGGCCATCATCTACACGGCATAGCCCTGAATTTTCCAATGCGCAGCTCTTTGCAAAAGAGAGATATTGGCAAGGAAAAGCTGTCTTGTACCTTTGCATTTTTCTCCCAAACGAAGGACACTAGAAAGAAAATTTTAAAGCCTCCTGTTAGGCCATCATCTACACGGCATAGCCCTGAATTTTCCAATGCGCAGCTCTTTGCAAAAGAGAGATATTGGCAAGGAAAAGCTGTCTTGTACCTTTGCATTTTTCTCCCAAACGAAGGACACTAGAAAGAAAATTTTAAAGCCTCCTGTTAGGCCATCATCTACACGGCATAGCCCTGAATTTTCCAATGCGCAGCTCTTTGCAAAAGAGAGATATTGGCAAGGAAAAGCTGTCTTGTACCTTTGCATTTTTCTCCCAAACGAAGGACACTAGAAAGAAAATTTTAAAGCCTCCTGTTAGGCCATCATCTACACGGCATAGCCCTGAATTTTCCAATGCGCAGCTCTTTGCAAAAGAGAGATATTGGCAAGGAAAAGCTGTCTTGTACCTTTGCATTTTTCTCCCAAACGAAGGACACTAGAAAGAAAATTTTAAAGCCTCCTGTTAGGCCATCATCTACACGGTATAGCCCTGAATTTTCCAATGCGTAGCTCTTTGCAAAAGAGAGATATTGGCAAGGAAAAGCTGTCTTGTACCTTTGCATTTTTCTCGCAAACGAAGGACACTAGAAAGAAAATTTTAAAGCCTCCTGTTAGGCCATCATCTACACGGCATAGCCCTAAATTTTCCAATGCGCAGCTCTTTGCAAAAGAGAGATATTGGCAAGGAAAAGCTGTCTTGTACCTTTGCATTTTTCTCCCAAACGAAGGACACTAGAAAGAAAATTTTAAAGCCTCCTGTTAGGCCATCATCTACACGGCATAGCCCTGAATTTTCCAATGCGCAGCTCTTTGCAAAAGAGAGATATTGGCAAGGAAAAGCTGTCTTGTACCTTTGCATTTTTCTCGCAAACGAAGGACACTAGAAAGAAAATTTTAAAGCCTCCTGTTAGGCCATCATCTACACGGCATAGCCCTGAATTTTGCAATGCGCAGCTCTTTGCAAAAGAGAGATATTGGCAAGGAAAAGCTGTCTTGTACCTTTGCATTTTTCTCCCAAACGAAGGACACTAGAAAGAAAATTTTAAAGCCTCCTGTTAGGCCATCATCTACACGGCATAGCCCTGAATTTTCCAATGCGCAGCTCTTTGCAAAAGAGAGATAATGGCAAGGAAAAGCTGTCTTGTACCTTTGCATTTTTCTCCCAAACGAAGGACACTAGAAAGAAAATTTTAAAGCCTCCTGTTAGGCCATCATCTACACGGCATAGCCCTGAATTTTCCAATACGCAGCTCTTTGCAAAAGAGAGATATTGGCAAGGAAAAGCTGTCTTGTACCTTTGCAATTTTCTCGCAAACGAAGGACACTAGAAAGAAAATTTTAAAGCCTCCTGTTAGGCCATCATCTACACGGCATAGCCCTGAATTTTCCAATGCGCAGCTCTTTGCAAAAGAGAGATATTGGCAAGGAAAAGCTGTCTTGTACCTTTGCATTTTTCTCGCAAACGAAGGACACTAGAAAGAAAATTTTAAAGCCTCCTGTTAGGCCATCATCTACACGGCATAGCCCTGAATTTTCCAATGCGCAGCTCTTTGCAAAAGAGAGATATTGGCAAGGAAAAGCTGTCTTGTACCTTTGCATTTTTCTCGCAAACGAAGGACACTAGAAAGAAAATTTTAAAGCCTCCTGTTAGGCCATCATCTACACGGCATAGCCCTGAATTTTCCAATGCGCAGCTCTTTGCAAAAGATATTGGCAAGGAAAAGCTGTCTTGTACCTTTGCATTTTTCTCCCAAACGAAGGACACTAGAAAGAAAATTTTAAAGCCTCCTGTTAGGCCATCATCTACACGGCATAGCCCTGAATTTTCCAATGCGCAGCTCTTTGCAAAAGAGAGATATTGGCAAGGAAAAGCTGTCTTGTACCTTTGCATTTTTCTCCCAAACGAAGGACACTAGAAAGAAAATTTTAAAGCCTCCTGTTAGGCCATCATCTACACGGCATAGCCCTGAATTTTCCAATACGCAGCTCTTTGCAAAAGAGAGATATTGGCAAGGAAAAGCTGTCTTGTACCTTTGCAATTTTCTCGCAAACGAAGGACACTAGAAAGAAAATTTTAAAGCCTCCTGTTAGGCCATCATCTACACGGCATAGCCCTGAATTTTCCAATGCGCAGCTCTTTGCAAAAGAGAGATATTGGCAAGGAAAAGCTGTCTTGTACCTTTGCATTTTTCTCGCAAACAAAGGACACTAGAAAGAAAATTTTAAAGCCTCCTGTTAGGCCATCATCTACACGGCATAGCCCTGAATTTTCCAATGCGCAGCTCTTTGCAAAAGAGAGATATTGGCAAGGAAAAGCTGTCTTGTACCTTTGCATTTTTCTCCCAAACGAAGGACACTAGAAAGAAAATTTTAAAGCCTCCTGTTAGGCCATCATCTACACGGCATAGCCCTGAATTTTGCAATGCGCAGCTCTTTGCAAAAGAGAGATATTGGCAAGGAAAAGCTGTCTTGTACCGTTGCATTTTTCTCCCAAACGAAGGACACTAGAAAGAAAATTTTAAAGCCTCCTGTTAGGCCATCATCTACACGGCATAGCCCTGAATTTTCCAATGCGCAGCTCTTTGCAAAAGAGAGATATTGGCAAGGAAAAGCTGTCTTGTACCTTTGCATTTTTCTCCCAAACGAAGGACACTAGAAAGAAAATTTTAAAGCCTCCTGTTAGGCCATCATCTACACGGTATAGTCCTGAATTTTCCAATGCGCAGCTCTTTGCAAAAGAGAGATATTGGCAAGGAAAAGCTGTCTTGTATCTTTGCATTTTTCTCCCAAACGAAGGACACTAGAAAGAAAATTTTAAAGCCTCCTGTTAGGCCATCATCTACACGGCATAGCCCTGAATTTTCCAATGCGCAGCTCTTTGCAAAAGAGAGATATTGGCAAGGAAAAGCTGTCTTGTACCTTTGCATTTTTCTCCCAAACGAAGGACACTAGAAAGAAAATTTTAAAGCCTCCTGTTAGGCCATCATCTACACGGCATAGCCCTGAATTTTCCAATACGCAGCTCTTTGCAAAAGAGAGATATTGGCAAGGAAAAGCTGTCTTGTACCTTTGCAATTTTCTCGCAAACGAAGGACACTAGAAAGAAAATTTTAAAGCCTCCTTTTAGGCCATCATCAACACGGCATAGCCCTGAATTTTCCAATGCGCAGCTCTTTGCAAAAGAGAGATATTGGCAAGGCAAAGCTGTCTTGTACCTTTGCATTTTTCTTGCAAACGAAGGACACTAGAAAGAAAATTTTAAAGCCTCCTGTTAGGCCATCATCTACACGGCATAGCCCTGAATTTTGCAATGCGCAGCTCTTTGCAAAAGAGAGATATTGGCAAGGAAAAGCTGTCTTGTACCTTTGCATTTTTCTCCCAAACGAAGGACACTAGAAAGAAAATTTTAAAGCCTCCTGTTAGGCCATCATCTACACGGCATAGCCCTGAATTTTCCAATACGCAGCTCTTTGCAAAAGAGAGATATTGGCAAGGAAAAGCTGTCTTGTACCTTTGCAATTTTCTCGCAAACGAAGGACACTAGAAAGAAAATTTTAAAGCCTCCTGTTAGGCCATCATCTACACGGCATAGCCCTGAATTTTCCAATGCGCAGCTCTTTGCAAAAGAGAGATATTGGCAAGGAAAAGCTGTCTTGTACCTTTGCATTTTTCTCGCAAACAAAGGACACTAGAAAGAAAATTTTAAAGCCTCCTGTTAGGCCATCATCTACACGGCATAGCCCTGAATTTTCCAATGCGCAGCTCTTTGCAAAAGAGAGATATTGGCAAGGAAAAGCTGTCTTGTACCTTTGCATTTTTCTCTCAAACGAAGGACACTAGAAAGAAAATGTTAAAGCCTCCTGTTAGGCCATCATCTACACGGCATAGCCCTGAATTTTCCAATGCGCAGCTCTTTGCAAAAGAGAGATATTGGCAAGGAAAAGCTGTCTTGTACCTTTGCATTTTTCTCCCAAACGAAGGACACTAGAAAGAAAATTTTAAAGCCTCCTGTTAGGCCATCATCTACACGGCATAGCCCTGAATTTTCCAATGCGCAGCTCTTTGCAAAAGAGAGATATTGGCAAGGCAAAGCTGTCTTGTACCTTTGCATTTTTCTCGCAAACGAAGGACACTAGAAAGAAAATTTTAAAGCCTCCTGTTAGGCCATCATCTACACGGCATAGCCCTGAATTTTGCAATGCGCAGCTCTTTGCAAAAGAGAGATATTGGCAAGGAAAAGCTGTCTTGTACCTTTGCATTTTTCTCCCAAACGAAGGACACTAGAAAGAAAATTTTAAAGCCTCCTGTTAGGCCATCATCTACACGGCATAGCCCTGAATTTTCCAATACGCAGCTCTTTGCAAAAGAGAGATATTGGCAAGGAAAAGCTGTCTTGTACCTTTGCAATTTTCTCGCAAACGAAGGACACTAGAAAGAAAATTTTAAAGCCTCCTGTTAGGCCATCATCTACACGGCATAGCCCTGAATTTTCCAATGCGCAGCTCTTTGCAAAAGAGAGATATTGGCAAGGAAAAGCTGTCTTGTACCTTTGCATTTTTCTCGCAAACAAAGGACACTAGAAAGAAAATTTTAAAGCCTCCTGTTAGGCCATCATCTACACGGCATAGCCCTGAATTTTCCAATGCGCAGCTCTTTGCAAAAGAGGGATATTGGCAAGGAAAAGCTGTCTTGTACCTTTGCATTTTTCTCCCAAACGAAGGACACTAGAAAGAAAATTTTAAAGCCTCCTGTTAGGCCATCATCTACACGGCATAGCCCTGAATTTTCCAATGCGCAGCTCTTTGCAAAAGAGAGATATTGGCAAGGAAAAGCTGTCTTGTACCTTTGCATTTTTCTCCCAAACGAAGGACACTAGAAAGAAAATTTTAAAGCCTCCTGTTAGGCCATCATCTACACGGCATAGCCCTGAATTTTCCAATGCGCAGCTCTTTGCAAAAGAGAGATATTGGCAAGGAAAAGCTGTCTTGTACCTTTGCATTTTTCTCCCAAACGAAGGACACTAGAAAGAAAATTTTAAAGCCTCCTGTTAGGCCATCATCTACACGGCATAGCCCTGAATTTTCCAATGCGCAGCTCTTTGCAAAAGAGAGATATTGGCAAGGAAAAGCTGTCTTGTACCTTTGCATTTTTCTCGCAAACGAAGGACACTAGAAAGAAAATTTTAAAGCCTCCTGTTAGGCCATCATCTACACGGCATAGCCCTGAATTTTCCAATGCGCAGCTCTTTGCAAAAGAGAGATATTGGCAAGGAAAAGCTGTCTTGTACCTTTGCATTTTTCTCCCAAACGAAGGACATTAGAAAGAAAATTTTAAAGCCTCCTGTTAGGCCATCATCTACACGGCATAGCCCTGAATTTTCCAATGCGCAGCTCTTTGCAAAAGAGAGATATTGGCAATTAAAAGCTGTCTTGTACCTTTGCATTTTTCTCCCAAACGAAGGACACTAGAAAGAAAATTTTAAAGCCTCCTGTTAGGCCATCATCTACACGGCATAGCCCTGAATTTTCCAATGCGCAGCTCTTTGCAAAAGAGAGATATTGGCAAGGAAAAGCTGTCTTGTACCTTTGCATTTTTCTCGCAAACGAAGGACACTAGAAAGAAAATTTTAAAGCCTCCTGTTAGGCCATCATCTACACGGCATAGCCCTGAATTTTGCAATGCGCAGCTCTTTGCAAAAGAGAGATATTGGCAAGGAAAAGCTGTCTTGTACCGTTGCATTTTTCTCCCAAACGAAGGACACTAGAAAGAAAATTTTAAAGCCTCCTGTTAGGCCATCATCTACACGGCATAGCCCTGAATTTTCCAATGCGCAGCTCTTTGCAAAAGAGAGATATTGGCAAGGAAAAGCTGTCTTGTACCTTTGCATTTTTCTCCCAAACGAAGGACACTAGAAAGAAAATTTTAAAGCCTCCTGTTAGGCCATCATCTACACGGTATAGTCCTGAATTTTCCAATGCGCAGCTCTTTGCAAAAGAGAGATATTGGCAAGGAAAAGCTGTCTTGTATCTTTGCATTTTTCTCCCAAACGAAGGACACTAGAAAGAAAATTTTAAAGCCTCCTGTTAGGCCATCATCTACACGGCATAGCCCTGAATTTTCCAATGCGCAGCTCTTTGCAAAAGAGAGATATTGGCAAGGAAAAGCTGTCTTGTACCTTTGCATTTTTCTCCCAAACGAAGGACACTAGAAAGAAAATTTTAAAGCCTCCTGTTAGGCCATCATCTACACGGCATAGCCCTGAATTTTCCAATACGCAGCTCTTTGCAAAAGAGAGATATTGGCAAGGAAAAGCTGTCTTGTACCTTTGCAATTTTCTCGCAAACGAAGGACACTAGAAAGAAAATTTTAAAGCCTCCTTTTAGGCCATCATCAACACGGCATAGCCCTGAATTTTCCAATGCGCAGCTCTTTGCAAAAGAGAGATATTGGCAAGGCAAAGCTGTCTTGTACCTTTGCATTTTTCTTGCAAACGAAGGACACTAGAAAGAAAATTTTAAAGCCTCCTGTTAGGCCATCATCTACACGGCATAGCCCTGAATTTTGCAATGCGCAGCTCTTTGCAAAAGAGAGATATTGGCAAGGAAAAGCTGTCTTGTACCTTTGCATTTTTCTCCCAAACGAAGGACACTAGAAAGAAAATTTTAAAGCCTCCTGTTAGGCCATCATCTACACGGCATAGCCCTGAATTTTCCAATACGCAGCTCTTTGCAAAAGAGAGATATTGGCAAGGAAAAGCTGTCTTGTACCTTTGCATTTTTCTCTCAAACGAAGGACACTAGAAAGAAAATGTTAAAGCCTCCTGTTAGGCCATCATCTACACGGCATAGCCCTGAATTTTCCAATGCGCAGCTCTTTGCAAAAGAGAGATATTGGCAAGGAAAAGCTGTCTTGTACCTTTGCATTTTTCTCCCAAACGAAGGACACTAGAAAGAAAATTTTAAAGCCTCCTGTTAGGCCATCATCTACACGGCATAGCCCTGAATTTTCCAATGCGCAGCTCTTTGCAAAAGAGAGATATTGGCAAGGCAAAGCTGTCTTGTACCTTTGCATTTTTCTCGCAAACGAAGGACACTAGAAAGAAAATTTTAAAGCCTCCTGTTAGGCCATCATCTACACGGCATAGCCCTGAATTTTGCAATGCGCAGCTCTTTGCAAAAGAGAGATATTGGCAAGGAAAAGCTGTCTTGTACCTTTGCATTTTTCTCCCAAACGAAGGACACTAGAAAGAAAATTTTAAAGCCTCCTGTTAGGCCATCATCTACACGGCATAGCCCTGAATTTTCCAATACGCAGCTCTTTGCAAAAGAGAGATATTGGCAAGGAAAAGCTGTCTTGTACCTTTGCAATTTTCTCGCAAACGAAGGACACTAGAAAGAAAATTTTAAAGCCTCCTGTTAGGCCATCATCTACACGGCATAGCCCTGAATTTTCCAATGCGCAGCTCTTTGCAAAAGAGAGATATTGGCAAGGAAAAGCTGTCTTGTACCTTTGCATTTTTCTCGCAAACAAAGGACACTAGAAAGAAAATTTTAAAGCCTCCTGTTAGGCCATCATCTACACGGCATAGCCCTGAATTTTCCAATGCGCAGCTCTTTGCAAAAGAGAGATATTGGCAAGGAAAAGCTGTCTTGTACCTTTGCATTTTTCTCTCAAACGAAGGACACTAGAAAGAAAATTTTAAAGCCTCCTGTTAGGCCATCATCTACACGGCATAGCCCTGAATTTTCCAATGCGCAGCTCTTTGCAAAAGAGAGATATTGGCAAGGAAAAGCTGTCTTGTACCTTTGCATTTTTCTCCCAAACGAAGGACACTAGAAAGAAAATTTTAAAGCCTCCTGTTAGGCCATCATCTACACGGCATAGCCCTGAATTTTCCAATGCGCAGCTCTTTGCAAAAGAGAGATATTGGCAAGGAAAAGCTGTCTTGTACCTTTGCATTTTTCTCCCAAACGAAGGACACTAGAAAGAAAATTTTAAAGCCTCCTGTTAGGCCATCATCTACACGGCATAGCCCTGAATTTTCCAATGCGCAGCTCTTTGCAAAAGAGAGATATTGGCAAGGAAAAGCTGTCTTGTACCATTGGATTTTTCTCCCAAACGAAGGACACTAGAATGAAAATTTTAAAGCCTCCTGTTAGGCCATCATCTACACGGCATAGCCCTGAATTTTCCAATGCGCAGCTCTTTGCAAAAGAGAGATATTGGCAAGGAAAAGCTGTCTTGTACCTTTGCATTTTTCTCGCAAACAAAGGACACTAGAAAGAAAATTTTAAAGCCTCCTGTTAGGCCATCATCTACACGGCATAGCCCTGAATTTTCCAATACGCAGCTCTTTGCAAAAGAGAGATATTGCCAAGGAAAAGCTGTCTTGTACCTTTGCATTTTTCTCTCAAACGAAGGACACTAGAAAGAAAATTTTAAAGCCTCCTGTTAGGCCATCATCTACACGGCATAGCCCTGAATTTTCCAATGCGCAGCTCTTTGCAAAAGAGGGATATTGGCAAGGAAAAGCTGTCTTGTACCTTTGCATTTTTCTCCCAAACGAAGGACACTAGAAAGAAAATTTTAAAGCCTCCTGTTAGGCCATCATCTACACGGCATAGCCCTGAATTTTCCAATGCGCAGCTCTTTGCAAAAGAGAGATATTGGCAAGGAAAAGCTGTCTTGTACCTTTGCATTTTTCTCCCAAACGAAGGACACTAGAAAGAAAATTTTAAAGCCTCCTGTTAGGCCATCATCTACACGGCATAGCCCTGAATTTTCCAATGCGCAGCTCTTTGCAAAAGAGAGATATTGGCAAGGAAAAGCTGTCTTGTACCTTTGCATTTTTCTCGCAAACAAAGGACACTAGAAAGAAAATTTTAAAGCCTCCTGTTAGGCCATCATCTACACGGCATAGCCCTGAATTTTCCAATGCGCAGCTCTTTGCAAAAGAGAGATATTGGCAAGGAAAAGCTGTCTTGTACCTTTGCATTTTTCTCTCAAACGAAGGACACTAGAAAGAAAATTTTAAAGCCTCCTGTTAGGCCATCATCTACACGGCATAGCCCTGAATTTTCCAATGCGCAGCTCTTTGCAAAAGAGAGATATTGGCAAGGAAAAGCTGTCTTGTACCTTTGCATTTTTCTCCCAAACGAAGGACACTAGAAAGAAAATTTTAAAGCCTCCTGTTAGGCCATCATCTACACGGCATAGCCCTGAATTTTCCAATGCGCAGCTCTTTGCAAAAGAGAGATATTGGCAAGGAAAAGCTGTCTTGTACCTTTGCATTTTTCTCCCAAACGAAGGACACTAGAAAGAAAATTTTAAAGCCTCCTGTTAGGCCATCATCTACACGGCATAGCCCTGAATTTTCCAATGCGCAGCTCTTTGCAAAAGAGAGATATTGGCAAGGAAAAGCTGTCTTGTACCATTGGATTTTTCTCCCAAACGAAGGACACTAGAATGAAAATTTTAAAGCCTCCTGTTAGGCCATCATCTACACGGCATAGCCCTGAATTTTCCAATGCGCAGCTCTTTGCAAAAGAGAGATATTGGCAAGGAAAAGCTGTCTTGTACCTTTGCATTTTTCTCGCAAACAAAGGACACTAGAAAGAAAATTTTAAAGCCTCCTGTTAGGCCATCATCTACACGGCATAGCCCTGAATTTTCCAATGCGCAGCTCTTTGCAAAAGAGGGATATTGGCAAGGAAAAGCTGTCTTGTACCTTTGCATTTTTCTCCCAAACGAAGGACACTAGAAAGAAAATTTTAAAGCCTCCTGTTAGGCCATCATCTACACGGCATAGCCCTGAATTTTCCAATGCGCAGCTCTTTGCAAAAGAGAGATATTGGCAAGGAAAAGCTGTCTTGTACCTTTGCATTTTTCTCCCAAACGAAGGACACTAGAAAGAAAATTTTAAAGCCTCCTGTTAGGCCATCATCTACACGGCATAGCCCTGAATTTTCCAATGCGCAGCTCTTTGCAAAAGAGAGATATTGGCAAGGAAAAGCTGTCTTGTACCATTGGATTTTTCTCCCAAACGAAGGACACTAGAATGAAAATTTTAAAGCCTCCTGTTAGTGCTATATCTACACGGTATAGCCCTGAATTTTCCAATGCGTAGCTCTTTGCAAAAGAGAAATATTGGCAAGGAAAAGCTGTCTTGTACCTTTGCATTTTTCTCGCAAACGAAGGACACTAGAAAGAAAATTTTAAAGCCTCCTGTTAGGCCATCATCTACACGGCATAGCCCTGAATTTTCCAATGCGCAGCTCTTTGCAAAAGAGAGATATTGGCAAGGAAAAGCTGTCTTGTACCTTTGCATTTTTCTCCCAAACGAAGGACACTAGAAAGAAAATTTTAAAGCCTCCTGTTAGGCCATCATCTACACGGCATAGCCCTGAATTTTCCAATGCGCAGCTCTTTGCAAAAGAGAGATATTGGCAAGGAAAAGCTGTCTTGTACCTTTGCATTTTTCTCGCAAACGAAGGACACTAGAAAGAAAATTTTAAAGCCTCCTGTTAGGCCATCATCTACACGGCATAGCCCTGAATTTTCCAATGCGCAGCTCTTTGCAAAAGAGAGATATTGGCAAGGAAAAGCTGTCTTGTACCTTTGCATTTTTCTCCCAAACGAAGGACATTAGAAAGAAAATTTTAAAGCCTCCTGTTAGGCCATCATCTACACGGCATAGCCCTGAATTTTCCAATGCGCAGCTCTTTGCAAAAGAGAGATATTGGCAATTAAAAGCTGTCTTGTACCTTTGCATTTTTCTCCCAAACGAAGGACACTAGAAAGAAAATTTTAAAGCCTCCTGTTAGGCCATCATCTACACGGCATAGCCCTGAATTTTCCAATGCGCAGCTCTTTGCAAAAGAGAGATATTGGCAAGGAAAAGCTGTCTTGTACCTTTGCATTTTTCTCGCAAACGAAGGACACTAGAAAGAAAATTTTAAAGCCTCCTGTTAGGCCATCATCTACACGGCATAGCCCTGAATTTTCCAATGCGCAGCTCTTTGCAAAAGAGAGATATTGGCAAGGAAAAGCTGTCTTGTACCTTTGCATTTTTCTCCCAAACGAAGGACACTAGAAAGAAAATTTTAAAGCCTCCTGTTAGGCCATCATCTACACGGCATAGCCCTGAATTTTCCAATACGCAGCTCTTTGCAAAAGAGAGATATTGGCAAGGAAAAGCTGTCTTGTACCTTTGCAATTTTCTCGCAAACGAAGGACACTAGAAAGAAAATTTCAAAGCCTCCTTTTAGGCCATCATCTACACGGCATAGCCCTGAATTTTCCAATGCGCAGCTCTTTGCAAAAGAGAGATATTGGCAAGGAAAAGCTGTCTTGTACCTTTGCATTTTTCTCGCAAACGAAGGACACTAGAAAGAAAATTTTAAAGCCTCCTGTTAGGCCATCATCTACACGGCATAGCCCTGAATTTTGCAATGCGCAGCTCTTTGCAAAAGAGAGATATTGGCAAGGAAAAACTGTCTTGTACCTTTGCATTTTTCTCCCAAACGAAGGACACTAGAAAGAAAATTTTAAAGCCTCCTGTTAGGCCATCATCTACACGGCATAGCCCTGAATTTTCCAATGCGCAGCTCTTTGCAAAAGAGAGATATTGGCAAGGAAAAGCTGTCTTGTACCTTTGCATTTTTCTCCCAAACGAAGGACACTAGAAAGAAAATTTTAAAGCCTCCTGTTAGGCCATCATCTACACGGCATAGCCCTGAATTTTCCAATGCGCAGCTCTTTGCAAAAGAGAGATATTGGCAAGGAAAAGCTGTCTTGTACCATTGGATTTTTCTCCCAAACGAAGGACACTAGAATGAAAATTTTAAAGCCTCCTGTTAGTGCTATATCTACACGGTA
Source organism: Pseudophryne corroboree (assembly GCF_028390025.1). Classification (NCBI taxonomy): domain Eukaryota; kingdom Metazoa; phylum Chordata; class Amphibia; order Anura; family Myobatrachidae; genus Pseudophryne; species Pseudophryne corroboree. Next base: position 23,971 of record NW_026969085.1, read on the forward strand.
TAGCCCTGAATTTTCCAATGCGTAGCTCTTTGCAAAAGAGAGATATTGGCAAGGAAAAGCTGTCTTGTACCTTTGCATTTTTCTCGCAAACGAAGGACACTAGAAAGAAAATTTTAAAGCCTCCTGTTAGGCCATCATCTACAAGGCATAGCCCTGAATTTTCCAATGCGCAGCTCTTTGCAAAAGAGAGATATTGGCAAGGAAAAGCTGTCTTGTACCTTTGCATTTTTCTCGCAAACGAAGGACACTAGAAAGAAAATTTTAAAGCCTCCTGTTAGGCCATCATCTACACGGCATAGCCCTGAATTTTCCAATGCGCAGCTCTTTGCAAAAGAGAGATATTGGCAAGGAAAAGCTGTCTTGTACCTTTGCATTTTTCTCCCAAACGAAGGACACTAGAAAGAAAATTTTAAAGCCTCCTGTTAGGCCATCATCTACACGGCATAGCCCTGAATTTTGCAATGCGCAGCTCTTTGCAAAAGAGAGATATTGGCAAGGAAAAGCTGTCTTGTACCTTTGCATTTTTCTCCCAAACGAAGGACACTAGAAAGAAAATTTTAAAGCCTCCTGTTAGGCCATCATCTACACGGCATAGCCCTGAATTTTCCAATGCGCAGCTCTTTGCAAAAGAGAGATATTGGCAAGGAAAAGCTGTCTTGTACCTTTGCATTTTTCTCCCAAACGAAGGACACTAGAAAGAAAATTTTAAAGCCTCCTGTTAGGACATCATCTACACGGCATAGCCCTGAATTTTCCAATGCGCAGCTCTTTGCAAAAGAGAGATATTGGCAAGGAAAAGCTGTCTTGTACCTTTGCATTTTTCTCCCAAACGAAGGACACTAGAAAGAAAATTTTAAAGCCTCCTGTTAGGCCATCATCTACACGGCATAGCCCTGAATTTTCCAATGCGCAGCTCTTTGCAAAAGAGAGATATTGGCAAGGAAAAGCTGTCTTGTACCTTTGCATTTTTCTCCCAAACGAAGGACACTAGAAAGAAAATTTTAAAGCCTCCTGTTAGGCCATCATCTACACGGCATAGCCCTGAATTTTCCAATGCGCAGCTCTTTGCAAAAGAGAGATATTGGCAAGGAAAAGCTGTCTTGTACCTTTGCATTTTTCTCGCAAACGAAGGACACTAGAAAGAAAATTTTAAAGCCTCCTGTTAGGCCATCATCTACACGGCATAGCCCTGAATTTTCCAATGCGCAGCTCTTTGCAAAAGATATTGGCAAGGAAAAGCTGTCTTATACCTTTGCATTTTTCTCCCAAACGAAGGACACTAGAAAGAAAATTTTAAAGCCTCCTGTTAGGCCATCATCTACACGGCATAGCCCTGAATTTTCCAATGCGCAGCTCTTTGCAAAAGAGAGATATTGGCAAGGAAAAGCTGTCTTGTACCTTTGCATTTTTCTCCCAAACGAAGGACACTAGAAAGAAAATTTTAAAGCCTCCTGTTAGGCCATCATCTACACGGCATAGCCCTGAATTTTCCAATACGCAGCTCTTTGCAAAAGAGAGATATTGGCAAGGAAAAGCTGTCTTGTACCTTTGCAATTTTCTCGCAAACGAAGGACACTAGAAAGAAAATTTTAAAGCCTCCTGTTAGGCCATCATCTACACGGCATAGCCCTGAATTTTCCAATGCGCAGCTCTTTGCAAAAGAGAGATATTGGCAAGGAAAAGCTGTCTTGTACCTTTGCATTTTTCTCGCAAACAAAGGACACTAGAAAGAAAATTTTAAAGCCTCCTGTTAGGCCATCATCTACACGGCATAGCCCTGAATTTTCCAATGCGCAGCTCTTTGCAAAAGAGAGATATTGGCAAGGAAAAGCTGTCTTGTACCTTTGCATTTTTCTCCCAAACGAAGGACACTAGAAAGAAAATTTTAAAGCCTCCTGTTAGGCCATCATCTACACGGCATAGCCCTGAATTTTGCAATGCGCAGCTCTTTGCAAAAGAGAGATATTGGCAAGGAAAAGCTGTCTTGTACCGTTGCATTTTTCTCCCAAACGAAGGACACTAGAAAGAAAATTTTAAAGCCTCCTGTTAGGCCATCATCTACACGGCATAGCCCTGAATTTTCCAATGCGCAGCTCTTTGCAAAAGAGAGATATTGGCAAGGAAAAGCTGTCTTGTACCTTTGCATTTTTCTCCCAAACGAAGGACACTAGAAAGAAAATTTTAAAGCCTCCTGTTAGGCCATCATCTACACGGTATAGTCCTGAATTTTCCAATGCGCAGCTCTTTGCAAAAGAGAGATATTGGCAAGGAAAAGCTGTCTTGTATCTTTGCATTTTTCTCCCAAACGAAGGACACTAGAAAGAAAATTTTAAAGCCTCCTGTTAGGCCATCATCTACACGGCATAGCCCTGAATTTTCCAATGCGCAGCTCTTTGCAAAAGAGAGATATTGGCAAGGAAAAGCTGTCTTGTACCTTTGCATTTTTCTCCCAAACGAAGGACACTAGAAAGAAAATTTTAAAGCCTCCTGTTAGGCCATCATCTACACGGCATAGCCCTGAATTTTCCAATACGCAGCTCTTTGCAAAAGAGAGATATTGGCAAGGAAAAGCTGTCTTGTACCTTTGCAATTTTCTCGCAAACGAAGGACACTAGAAAGAAAATTTTAAAGCCTCCTTTTAGGCCATCATCAACACGGCATAGCCCTGAATTTTCCAATGCGCAGCTCTTTGCAAAAGAGAGATATTGGCAAGGCAAAGCTGTCTTGTACCTTTGCATTTTTCTCGCAAACGAAGGACACTAGAAAGAAAATTTTAAAGCCTCCTGTTAGGCCATCATCTACACGGCATAGCCCTGAATTTTGCAATGCGCAGCTCTTTGCAAAAGAGAGATATTGGCAAGGAAAAGCTGTCTTGTACCTTTGCATTTTTCTCCCAAACGAAGGACACTAGAAAGAAAATTTTAAAGCCTCCTGTTAGGCCATCATCTACACGGCATAGCCCTGAATTTTCCAATACGCAGCTCTTTGCAAAAGAGAGATATTGGCAAGGAAAAGCTGTCTTGTACCTTTGCAATTTTCTCGCAAACGAAGGACACTAGAAAGAAAATTTTAAAGCCTCCTGTTAGGCCATCATCTACACGGCATAGCCCTGAATTTTCCAATGCGCAGCTCTTTGCAAAAGAGAGATATTGGCAAGGAAAAGCTGTCTTGTACCTTTGCATTTTTCTCGCAAACAAAGGACACTAGAAAGAAAATTTTAAAGCCTCCTGTTAGGCCATCATCTACACGGCATAGCCCTGAATTTTCCAATGCGCAGCTCTTTGCAAAAGAGAGATATTGGCAAGGAAAAGCTGTCTTGTACCTTTGCATTTTTCTCTCAAACGAAGGACACTAGAAAGAAAATTTTAAAGCCTCCTGTTAGGCCATCATCTACACGGCATAGCCCTGAATTTTCCAATGCGCAGCTCTTTGCAAAAGAGAGATATTGGCAAGGAAAAGCTGTCTTGTACCTTTGCATTTTTCTCCCAAACGAAGGACACTAGAAAGAAAATTTTAAAGCCTCCTGTTAGGCCATCATCTACACGGCATAGCCCTGAATTTTCCAATGCGCAGCTCTTTGCAAAAGAGAGATATTGGCAAGGCAAAGCTGTCTTGTACCTTTGCATTTTTCTCGCAAACGAAGGACACTAGAAAGAAAATTTTAAAGCCTCCTGTTAGGCCATCATCTACACGGCATAGCCCTGAATTTTGCAATGCGCAGCTCTTTGCAAAAGAGAGATATTGGCAAGGAAAAGCTGTCTTGTACCTTTGCATTTTTCTCCCAAACGAAGGACACTAGAAAGAAAATTGTAAAGCCTCCTGTTAGGCCATCATCTACACGGCATAGCCCTGAATTTTCCAATACGCAGCTCTTTGCAAAAGAGAGATATTGGCAAGGAAAAGCTGTCTTGTACCTTTGCAATTTTCTCGCAAACGAAGGACACTAGAAAGAAAATTTTAAAGCCTCCTGTTAGGCCATCATCTACACGGCATAGCCCTGAATTTTCCAATGCGCAGCTCTTTGCAAAAGAGAGATATTGGCAAGGAAAAGCTGTCTTGTACCTTTGCATTTTTCTCGCAAACAAAGGACACTAGAAAGAAAATTTTAAAGCCTCCTGTTAGGCCATCATCTACACGGCATAGCCCTGAATTTTCCAATGCGCAGCTCTTTGCAAAAGAGAGATATTGGCAAGGAAAAGCTGTCTTGTACCTTTGCATTTTTCTCTCAAACGAAGGACACTAGAAAGAAAATTTTAAAGCCTCCTGTTAGGCCATCATCTACACGGCATAGCCCTGAATTTTCCAATGCGCAGCTCTTTGCAAAAGAGAGATATTGGCAAGGAAAAGCTGTCTTGTACCTTTGCATTTTTCTCCCAAACGAAGGACACTAGAAAGAAAATTTTAAAGCCTCCTGTTAGGCCATCATCTACACGGCATAGCCCTGAATTTTCCAATGCGCAGCTCTTTGCAAAAGAGAGATATTGGCAAGGAAAAGCTTTCTTGTACCTTTGCATTTTTCTCCCAAACGAAGGACACTAGAAAGAAAATTTTAAAGCCTCCTGTTAGGCCATCATCTACACGGCATAGCCCTGAATTTTCCAATGCGCAGCTCTTTGCAAAAGAGAGATATTGGCAAGGAAAAGCTGTCTTGTACCATTGGATTTTTCTCCCAAACGAAGGACACTAGAATGAAAATTTTAAAGCCTCCTGTTAGGCCATCATCTACACGGCATAGCCCTGAATTTTCCAATGCGCAGCTCTTTGCAAAAGAGAGATATTGGCAAGGAAAAGCTGTCTTGTACCTTTGCATTTTTCTCGCAAACAAAGGACACTAGAAAGAAAATTTTAAAGCCTCCTGTTAGGCCATCATCTACACGGCATAGCCCTGAATTTTCCAATACGCAGCTCTTTGCAAAAGAGAGATATTGGCAAGGAAAAGCTGTCTTGTACCTTTGCATTTTTCTCTCAAACGAAGGACACTAGAAAGAAAATTTTAAAGCCTCCTGTTAGGCCATCATCTACACGGCATAGCCCTGAATTTTCCAATGCGCAGCTCTTTGCAAAAGAGGGATATTGGCAAGGAAAAGCTGTCTTGTACCTTTGCATTTTTCTCCCAAACGAAGGACACTAGAAAGAAAATTTTAAAGCCTCCTGTTAGGCCATCATCTACACGGCATAGCCCTGAATTTTCCAATGCGCAGCTCTTTGCAAAAGAGAGATATTGGCAAGGAAAAGCTGTCTTGTACCTTTGCATTTTTCTCCCAAACGAAGGACACTAGAAAGAAAATTTTAAAGCCTCCTGTTAGGCCATCATCTACACGGCATAGCCCTGAATTTTCCAATGCGCAGCTCTTTGCAAAAGAGAGATATTGGCAAGGAAAAGCTGTCTTGTACCATTGGATTTTTCTCCCAAACGAAGGACACTAGAATGAAAATTTTAAAGCCTCCTGTTAGTGCTATATCTACACGGTATAGCCCTGAATTTTCCAATGCGTAGCTCTTTGCAAAAGAGAAATATTGGCAAGGAAAAGCTGTCTTGTACCTTTGCATTTTTCTCGCAAACGAAGGACACTAGAAAGAAAATTTTAAAGCCTCCTGTTAGGCCATCATCTACACGGCATAGCCCTGAATTTTCCAATGCGCAGCTCTTTGCAAAAGAGAGATATTGGCAAGGAAAAGCTGTCTTGTACCTTTGCATTTTTCTCCCAAACGAAGGACACTAGAAAGAAAATTTTAAAGCCTCCTGTTAGGCCATCATCTACACGGCATAGCCCTGAATTTTCCAATGCGCAGCTCTTTGCAAAAGAGAGATATTGGCAAGGAAAAGCTGTCTTGTACCTTTGCATTTTTCTCGCAAACGAAGGACACTAGAAAGAAAATTTTAAAGCCTCCTGTTAGGCCATCATCTACACGGCATAGCCCTGAATTTTCCAATGCGCAGCTCTTTGCAAAAGAGAGATATTGGCAAGGAAAAGCTGTCTTGTACCTTTGCATTTTCTCCCAAACGAAGGACATTAGAAAGAAAATTTTAAAGCCTCCTGTTAGGCCATCATCTACACGGCATAGCCCTGAATTTTCCAATGCGCAGCTCTTTGCAAAAGAGAGATATTGGCAATTAAAAGCTGTCTTGTACCTTTGCATTTTTCTCCCAAACGAAGGACACTAGAAAGAAAATTTTAAAGCCTCCTGTTAGGCCATCATCTACACGGCATAGCCCTGAATTTTCCAATGCGCAGCTCTTTGCAAAAGAGAGATATTGGCAAGGAAAAGCTGTCTTGTACCTTTGCATTTTTCTCGCAAACGAAGGACACTAGAAAGAAAATTTTAAAGCCTCCTGTTAGGCCATCATCTACACGGCATAGCCCTGAATTTTCCAATGCGCAGCTCTTTGCAAAAGAGAGATATTGGCAAGGAAAAGCTGTCTTGTACCTTTGCATTTTTCTCCCAAACGAAGGACACTAGAAAGAAAATTTTAAAGCCTCCTGTTAGGCCATCATCTACACGGCATAGCCCTGAATTTTCCAATACGCAGCTCTTTGCAAAAGAGAGATATTGGCAAGGAAAAGCTGTCTTGTACCTTTGCAATTTTCTCGCAAACGAAGGACACTAGAAAGAAAATTTCAAAGCCTCCTTTTAGGCCATCATCTACACGGCATAGCCCTGAATTTTCCAATGCGCAGCTCTTTGCAAAAGAAAGATATTGGCAAGGAAAAGCTGTCTTGTACCTTTGCATTTTTCTCGCAAACGAAGGACACTAGAAAGAAAATTTTAAAGCCTCCTGTTAGGCCATCATCTACACGGCATAGCCCTGAATTTTGCAATGCGCAGCTCTTTGCAAAAGAGAGATATTGGCAAGGAAAAACTGTCTTGTACCTTTGCATTTTTCTCCCAAACGAAGGACACTAGAAAGAAAATTTTAAAGCCTCCTGTTAGGCCATCATCTACACGGCATAGCCCTGAATTTTCCAATGCGCAGCTCTTTGCAAAAGAGAGATATTGGCAAGGAAAAGCTGTCTTGTACCTTTGCATTTTTCTCCCAAACGAAGGACACTAGAAAGAAAATTTTAAAGCCTCCTGTTAGGCCATCATCTACACGGCATAGCCCTGAATTTTCCAATGCGCAGCTCTTTGCAAAAGAGAGATATTGGCAAGGAAAAGCTGTCTTGTACCATTGGATTTTTCTCCCAAACGAAGGACACTAGAATGAAAATTTTAAAGCCTCCTGTTAGTGCTATATCTACACGGTATAGCCCTGAATTTTCCAATGCGTAGCTCTTTGCAAAAGAGAGATATTGGCAAGGAAAAGCTGTCTTGTACCTTTGCATTTTTCTCGCAAACGAAGGACACTAGAAAGAAAATTTTAAAGCCTCCTGTTAGGCCATCATCTACAAGGCATAGCCCTGAATTTTCCAATGCGCAGCTCTTTGCAAAAGAGAGATATTGGCAAGGAAAAGCTGTCTTGTACCTTTGCATTTTTCTCGCAAACGAAGGACACTAGAAAGAAAATTTTAAAGCCTCCTGTTAGGCCATCATCTACACGGCATAGCCCTGAATTTTCCAATGCGCAGCTCTTTGCAAAAGAGAGATATTGGCAAGGAAAAGCTGTCTTGTACCTTTGAATTTTTCTCCCAAACGAAGGACACTAGAAAGAAAATTTTAAAGCCTCCTGTTAGGCCATCATCTACACGGCATAGCCCTGAATTTTGCAATGCGCAGCTCTTTGCAAAAGAGAGATATTGGCAAGGAAAAGCTGTCTTGTACCTTTGCATTTTTCTCCCAAACGAAGGACACTAGAAAGAAAATTTTAAAGCCTCCTGTTAGGCCATCATCTACACGGCATAGCCCTGAATTTTCCAATGCGCAGCTCTTTGCAAAAGAGAGATATTGGCAAGGAAAAGCTGTCTTGTACCTTTGCATTTTTCTCCCAAACGAAGGACACTAGAAAGAAAATTTTAAAGCCTCCTGTTAGGACATCATCTACACGGCATAGCCCTGAATTTTCCAATGCGCAGCTCTTTGCAAAAGAGAGATATTGGCAAGGAAAAGCTGTCTTGTACCTTTGCATTTTTCTCCCAAACGAAGGACACTAGAAAGAAAATTTTAAAGCCTCCTGTTAGGCCATCATCTACACGGCATAGCCCTGAATTTTCCAATGCGCAGCTCTTTGCAAAAGAGAGATATTGGCAAGGAAAAGCTGTCTTGTACCTTTGCATTTTTCTCCCAAACGAAGGACACTAGAAAGAAAATGTTAAAGCCTCCTGTTAGGCCATCATCTACACGGCATAGCCCTGAATTTTCCAATGCGCAGCTCTTTGCAAAAGAGAGATATTGGCAAGGAAAAGCTGTCTTGTACCTTTGCATTTTTCTCCCAAACGAAGGACACTAGAAAGAAAATTTTAAAGCCTCCTGTTAGGCCATCATCTACACGGTATAGCCCTGAATTTTCCAATGCGTAGCTCTTTGCAAAAGAGAGATATTGGCAAGGAAAAGCTGTCTTGTACCTTTGCATTTTTCTCGCAAACGAAGGACACTAGAAAGAAAATTTTAAAGCCTCCTGTTAGGCCATCATCTACACGGCATAGCCCTAAATTTTCCAATGCGCAGCTCTTTGCAAAAGAGAGATATTGGCAAGGAAAAGCTGTCTTGTACCTTTGCATTTTTCTCCCAAACGAAGGACACTAGAAAGAAAATTTTAAAGCCTCCTGTTAGGCCATCATCTACACGGCATAGCCCTGAATTTTCCAATGCGCAGCTCTTTGCAAAAGAGAGATATTGGCAAGGAAAAGCTGTCTTGTACCTTTGCATTTTTCTCGCAAACGAAGGACACTAGAAAGAAAATTTTAAAGCCTCCTGTTAGGCCATCATCTACACGGCATAGCCCTGAATTTTCCAATGCGCAGCTCTTTGCAAAAGAGAGATATTGGCAAGGAAAAGCTGTCTTGTACCTTTGCAATTTTCTCGCAAACGAAGGACACTAGAAAGAAAATTTTAAAGCCTCCTGTTAGGCCATCATCTACACGGCATAGCCCTGAATTTTCCAATGCGCAGCTCTTTGCAAAAGAGAGATATTGGCAAGGAAAAGCTGTCTTGTACCTTTGCATTTTTCTCGCAAACAAAGGACACTAGAAAGAAAATTTTAAAGCCTCCTGTTAGGTCATCATCTACACGGCATAGCCCTGAATTTTCCAATGCGCAGCTCTTTGCAAAAGAGAGATATTGGCAAGGAAAAGCTGTCTTGTACCTTTGCATTTTTCTCCCAAACGAAGGACACTAGAAAGAAAGTTTTAAAGCCTCCTGTTAGGCCATCATCTATACGGCATAGCCCTGAATTTTCCAATGCGCAGCTCTTTGCAAAAGAGAGATATTGGCAAGGAAAAGCTGTCTTGTACCTTTGCATTTTTCTCCCAAACGAAGGACACTAGAAAGAAAATTTTAAAGCCTCCTGTTAGGCCATCATCTACACGGCATAGCCCTGAATTTTCCAATGCGCAGCTCTTTGCAAAAGAGAGATATTGGCAAGGAAAAGCTGTCTTGTACCTTTGCATTTTTCTCCCAAACGAAGGACACTAGAAAGAAAATTTTAAAGCCTCCTGTTAGGCCATCATCTACACGGCATAGCCCTGAATTTTCCAATACGCAGCTCTTTGCAAAAGAGAGATATTGGCAAGGAAAAGCTGTCTTGTACCTTTGCAATTTTCTCGCAAACGAAGGACACTAGAAAGAAAATTTCAAAGCCTCCTTTTAGGCCATCATCTACACGGCATAGCCCTGAATTTTCCAATGCGCAGCTCTTTGCAAAAGAGAGATATTGGCAAGGAAAAGCTGTCTTGTACCTTTGCATTTTTCTCGCAAACGAAGGACACTAGAAAGAAAATTTTAAAGCCTCCTGTTAGGCCATCATCTACACGGCATAGCCCTGAATTTTGCAATGCGCAGCTCTTTGCAAAAGAGAGATATTGGCAAGGAAAAACTGTCTTGTACCTTTGCATTTTTCTCCCAAACGAAGGACACTAGAAAGAAAATTTTAAAGCCTCCTGTTAGGCCATCATCTACACGGCATAGCCCTGAATTTTCCAATGCGCAGCTCTTTGCAAAAGAGAGATATTGGCAAGGAAAAGCTGTCTTGTACCTTTGCATTTTTCTCCCAAACGAAGGACACTAGAAAGAAAATTTTAAAGCCTCCTGTTAGGCCATCATCTACACGGCATAGCCCTGAATTTTCCAATGCGCAGCTCTTTGCAAAAGAGAGATATTGGCAAGGAAAAGCTGTCTTGTACCATTGGATTTTTCTCCCAAACGAAGGACACTAGAATGAAAATTTTAAAGCCTCCTGTTAGTGCTATATCTACACGGTATAGCCCTGAATTTTCCAATGCGTAGCTCTTTGCAAAAGAGAGATATTGGCAAGGAAAAGCTGTCTTGTACCTTTGCATTTTTCTCGCAAACGAAGGACACTAGAAAGAAAATTTTAAAGCCTCCTGTTAGGCCATCATCTACAAGGCATAGCCCTGAATTTTCCAATGCGCAGCTCTTTGCAAAAGAGAGATATTGGCAAGGAAAAGCTGTCTTGTACCTTTGCATTTTTCTCGCAAACGAAGGACACTAGAAAGAAAATTTTAAAGCCTCCTGTTAGGCCATCATCTACACGGCATAGCCCTGAATTTTCCAATGCGCAGCTCTTTGCAAAAGAGAGATATTGGCAAGGAAAAGCTGTCTTGTACCTTTGAATTTTTCTCCCAAACGAAGGACACTAGAAAGAAAATTTTAAAGCCTCCTGTTAGGCCATCATCTACACGGCATAGCCCTGAATTTTGCAATGCGCAGCTCTTTGCAAAAGAGAGATATTGGCAAGGAAAAGCTGTCTTGTACCTTTGCATTTTTCTCCCAAACGAAGGACACTAGAAAGAAAATTTTAAAGCCTCCTGTTAGGCCATCATCTACACGGCATAGCCCTGAATTTTCCAATGCGCAGCTCTTTGCAAAAGAGAGATATTGGCAAGGAAAAGCTGTCTTGTACCTTTGCATTTTTCTCCCAAACGAAGGACACTAGAAAGAAAATTTTAAAGCCTCCTGTTAGGACATCATCTACACGGCATAGCCCTGAATTTTCCAATGCGCAGCTCTTTGCAAAAGAGAGATATTGGCAAGGAAAAGCTGTCTTGTACCTTTGCATTTTTCTCCCAAACGAAGGACACTAGAAAGAAAATTTTAAAGCCTCCTGTTAGGCCATCATCTACACGGCATAGCCCTGAATTTTCCAATGCGCAGCTCTTTGCAAAAGAGAGATATTGGCAAGGAAAAGCTGTCTTGTACCTTTGCATTTTTCTCCCAAACGAAGGACACTAGAAAGAAAATTTTAAAGCCTCCTGTTAGGCCATCATCTACACGGCATAGCCCTGAATTTTCCAATGCGCAGCTCTTTGCAAAAGAGAGATATTGGCAAGGAAAAGCTGTCTTGTACCTTTGCATTTTTCTCCCAAACGAAGGACACTAGAAAGAAAATTTTAAAGCCTCCTGTTAGGCCATCATCTACACGGCATAGCCCTGAATTTTCCAATGCGCAGCTCTTTGCAAAAGAGAGATATTGGCAAGGAAAAGCTGTCTTGTACCTTTGCATTTTTCTCCCAAACGAAGGACACTAGAAAGAAAATTTTAAAGCCTCCTGTTAGGCCATCATCTACACGGTATAGCCCTGAATTTTCCAATGCGTAGCTCTTTGCAAAAGAGAGATATTGGCAAGGAAAAGCTGTCTTGTACCTTTGCATTTTTCTCGCAAACGAAGGACACTAGAAAGAAAATTTTAAAGCCTCCTGTTAGGCCATCATCTACACGGCATAGCCCTAAATTTTCCAATGCGCAGCTCTTTGCAAAAGAGAGATATTGGCAAGGAAAAGCTGTCTTGTACCTTTGCATTTTTCTCCCAAACGAAGGACACTAGAAAGAAAATTTTAAAGCCTCCTGTTAGGCCATCATCTACACGGCATAGCCCTGAATTTTCCAATGCGCAGCTCTTTGCAAAAGAGAGATATTGGCAAGGAAAAGCTGTCTTGTACCTTTGCATTTTTCTCGCAAACGAAGGACACTAGAAAGAAAATTTTAAAGCCTCCTGTTAGGCCATCATCTACACGGCATAGCCCTGAATTTTCCAATGCGCAGCTCTTTGCAAAAGAGAGATATTGGCAAGGAAAAGCTGTCTTGTACCTTTGCAATTTTCTCGCAAACGAAGGACACTAGAAAGAAAATTTTAAAGCCTCCTGTTAGGCCATCATCTACACGGCATAGCCCTGAATTTTCCAATGCGCAGCTCTTTGCAAAAGAGAGATATTGGCAAGGAAAAGCTGTCTTGTACCTTTGCATTTTTCTCGCAAACGAAGGACACTAGAAAGAAAATTTTAAAGCCTCCTGTTAGGTCATCATCTACACGGCATAGCCCTGAATTTTCCAATGCGCAGCTCTTTGCAAAAGAGAGATATTGGCAAGGAAAAGCTGTCTTGTACCTTTGCATTTTTCTCCCAAACGAAGGACACTAGAAAGAAAGTTTTAAAGCCTCCTGTTAGGCCATCATCTATACGGCATAGCCCTGAATTTTCCAATGCGCAGCTCTTTGCAAAAGAGAGATATTGGCAAGGAAAAGCTGTCTTGTACCTTTGCATTTTTCTCCCAAACGAAGGACACTAGAAAGAAAATTTTAAAGCCTCCTGTTAGGCCATCATCTACACGGCATAGCCCTGAATTTTCCAATGCGCAGCTCTTTGCAAAAGAGAGATATTGGCAAGGAAAAGCTGTCTTGTACCTTTGCATTTTTCTCCCAAACGAAGGACACTAGAAAGAAAATTTTAAAGCCTCCTGTTAGGACATCATCTACACGGCATAGCCCTGAATTTTCCAATGCGCAGCTCTTTGCAAAAGAGAGATATTGGCAAGGAAAAGCTGTCTTGTACCTTTGCATTTTTCTCCCAAACGAAGGACACTAGAAAGAAAATTTTAAAGCCTCCTGTTAGGCCATCATCTACACGGCATAGCCCTGAATTTTCCAATGCGCAGCTCTTTGCAAAAGAGAGATATTGGCAAGGAAAAGCTGTCTTGTACCTTTGCATTTTTCTCCCAAACGAAGGACACTAGAAAGAAAATTTTAAAGCCTCCTGTTAGGCCATCATCTACACGGCATAGCCCTGAATTTTCCAATGCGCAGCTCTTTGCAAAAGAGAGATATTGGCAAGGAAAAGCTGTCTTGTACCTTTGCATTTTTCTCCCAAACGAAGGACACTAGAAAGAAAATTTTAAAGCCTCCTGTTAGGCCATCATCTACACGGCATAGCCCTGAATTTTCCAATGCGCAGCTCTTTGCAAAAGAGAGATATTGGCAAGGAAAAGCTGTCTTGTACCTTTGCATTTTTCTCCCAAACGAAGGACACTAGAAAGAAAATTTTAAAGCCTCCTGTTAGGCCATCATCTACACGGCATAGCCCTGAATTTTCCAATGCGCAGCTCTTTGCAAAAGAGAGATATTGGCAAGGAAAAGCTGTCTTGTACCTTTGCATTTTTCTCCCAAACGAAGGACACTAGAAAGAAAATTTTAAAGCCTCCTGTTAGGCCATCATCTACACGGTATAGCCCTGAATTTTCCAATGCGTAGCTCTTTGCAAAAGAGAGATATTGGCAAGGAAAAGCTGTCTTGTACCTTTGCATTTTTCTCGCAAACGAAGGACACTAGAAAGAAAATTTTAAAGCCTCCTGTTAGGCCGTCATCTACACGGCATAGCCCTAAATTTTCCAATGCGCAGCTCTTTGCAAAAGAGAGATATTGGCAAGGAAAAGCTGTCTTGTACCTTTGCATTTTTCTCCCAAACGAAGGACACTAGAAAGAAAATTTTAAAGCCTCCTGTTAGGCCATCATCTACACGGCATAGCCCTGAATTTTCCAATGCGCAGCTCTTTGCAAAAGAGAGATATTGGCAAGGAAAAGCTGTCTTGTACCTTTGCATTTTTCTCGCAAACGAAGGACACTAGAAAGAAAATTTTAAAGCCTCCTGTTAGGCCATCATCTACACGGCATAGCCCTGAATTTTCCAATGCGCAGCTCTTTGCAAAAGAGAGATATTGGCAAGGAAAAGCTGTCTTGTACCTTTGCAATTTTCTCGCAAACGAAGGACACTAGAAAGAAAATTTTAAAGCCTCCTGTTAGGCCATCATCTACACGGCATAGCCCTGAATTTTCCAATGCGCAGCTCTTTGCAAAAGAGAGATATTGGCAAGGAAAAGCTGTCTTGTACCTTTGCATTTTTCTCGCAAACAAAGGACACTAGAAAGAAAATTTTAAAGCCTCCTGTTAGGTCATCATCTACACGGCATAGCCCTGAATTTTCCAATGCGCAGCTCTTTGCAAAAGAGAGATATTGGCAAGGAAAAGCTGTCTTGTACCTTTGCATTTTTCTCCCAAACGAAGGACACTAGAAAGAAAGTTTTAAAGCCTCCTGTTAGGCCATCATCTATACGGCATAGCCCTGAATTTTCCAATGCGCAGCTCTTTGCAAAAGAGAGATATTGGCAAGGAAAAGCTGTCTTGTACCTTTGCATTTTTCTCCCAAACGAAGGACACTAGAAAGAAAATTTTAAAGCCTCCTGTTAGGCCATCATCTACACGGCATAGCCCTGAATTTTCCAATGCGCAGCTCTTTGCAAAAGAGAGATATTGGCAAGGAAAAGCTGTCTTGTACCTTTGCATTTTTCTCCCAAACGAAGGACACTAGAAAGAAAATTTTAAAGCCTCCTGTTAGGCCATCATCTACACGGCATAGCCCTGAATTTTCCAATACGCAGCTCTTTGCAAAAGAGAGATATTGGCAAGGAAAAGCTGTCTTGTACCTTTGCAATTTTCTCGCAAACGAAGGACACTAGAAAGAAAATTTTAAAGCCTCCTTTTAGGCCATCATCAACACGGCTTAGCCCTGAATTTTCCAATGCGCAGCTCTTTGCAAAAGAGAGATATTGGCAAGGCAAAGCTGTCTTGTACCTTTGCATTTTTCTCGCAAACGAAGGACACTAGAAAGAAAATTTTAAAGCCTCCTGTTAGGCCATCATCTACACGGCATAGCCCTGAATTTTGCAATGCGCAGCTCTTTGCAAAAGAGAGATATTGGCAAGGAAAAGCTGTCTTGTACCTTTGCATTTTTCTCCCAAACGAAGGACACTAGAAAGAAAATTTTAAAGCCTCCTGTTAGGCCATCATCTACACGGCATAGCCCTGAATTTTCCAATACGCAGCTCTTTGCAAAAGAGAGATATTGGCAAGGAAAAGCTGTCTTGTACCTTTGCAATTTTCTCGCAAACGAAGGACACTAGAAAGAAAATTGTAAAGCCTCCTGTTAGGCCATCATCTACACGGCATAGCCCTGAATTTTCCAATGCGCAGCTCTTTGCAAAAGAGAGATATTGGCAAGGAAAAGCTGTCTTGTACCTTTGCATTTTTCTCGCAAACAAAGGACAGTAGAAAGAAAATTTTAAAGCCTCCTGTTAGGCCATCATCTACACGGCATAGCCCTGAATTTTCCAATGCGCAGCTCTTTGCAAAAGAGAGATATTGGCAAGGAAAAGCTGTCTTGTACCTTTGCATTTTTCTCTCAAACGAAGGACACTAGAAAGAAAATTTTAAAGCCTCCTGTTAGGCCATCATCTACACGGCATAGCCCTGAATTTTCCAATGCGCAGCTCTTTGCAAAAGAGAGATATTGGCAAGGAAAAGCTGTCTTGTACCTTTGCATTTTTCTCCCAAACGAAGGACACTAGAAAGAAAATTTTAAAGCCTCCTGTTAGGCCATCATCTACACGGCATAGCCCTGAATTTTCCAATGCGCAGCTCTTTGCAAAAGAGAGATATTGGCAAGGAAAAGCTGTCTTGTACCTTTGCATTTTTCTCCCAAACGAAGGACACTAGAAAGAAAATTTTAAAGCCTCCTGTTAGGCCATCATCTACACGGCATAGCCCTGAATTTTCCAATGCGCAGCTCTTTGCAAAAGAGAGATATTGGCAAGGAAAAGCTGTCTTGTACCATTGGATTTTTCTCCCAAACGAAGGACACTAGAATGAAAATTTTAAAGCCTCCTGTTAGGCCATCATCTACACGGCATAGCCCTGAATTTTCCAATGCGCAGCTCTTTGCAAAAGAGAGATATTGGCAAGGAAAAGCTGTCTTGTACCTTTGCATTTTTCTCGCAAACAAAGGACACTAGAAAGAAAATTTTAAAGCCTCCTGTTAGGCCATCATCTACACGGCATAGCCCTGAATTTTCCAATGCGCAGCTCTTTGCAAAAGAGAGATATTGGCAAGGAAAAGCTGTCTTGTACCTTTGCATTTTTCTCCCAAACGAAGGACACTAGAAAGAAAATTTTAAAGCCTCCTGTTAGGCCATCATCTACACGGCATAGCCCTGAATTTTCCAATGCGCAGCTCTTTGCAAAAGAGAGATATTGGCAAGGAAAAGCTGTCTTGTACCTTTGCATTTTTCTCCCAAACGAAGGACACTAGAAAGAAAATTTTAAAGCCTCCTGTTAGGCCATCATCTACACGGCATAGCCCTGAATTTTCCAATGCGCAGCTCTTTGCAAAAGAGAGATATTGGCAAGGAAAAGCTGTCTTGTACCTTTGCATTTTTCTCCCAAACGAAGGACACTAGAAAGAAAATTTTAAAGCCTCCTGTTAGGCCATCATCTACACGGTATAGCCCTGAATTTTCCAATGCGTAGCTCTTTGCAAAAGAGAGATATTGGCAAGGAAAAGCTGTCTTGTACCTTTGCATTTTTCTCGCAAACGAAGGACACTAGAAAGAAAATTTTAAAGCCTCCTGTTAGGCCGTCATCTACACGGCATAGCCCTAAATTTTCCAATGCGCAGCTCTTTGCAAAAGAGAGATATTGGCAAGGAAAAGCTGTCTTGTACCTTTGCATTTTTCTCCCAAACGAAGGACACTAGAAAGAAAATTTTAAAGCCTCCTGTTAGGCCATCATCTACACGGCATAGCCCTGAATTTTCCAATGCGCAGCTCTTTGCAAAAGAGAGATATTGGCAAGGAAAAGCTGTCTTGTACCTTTGCATTTTTCTCGCAAACGAAGGACACTAGAAAGAAAATTTTAAAGCCTCCTGTTAGGCCATCATCTACACGGCATAGCCCTGAATTTTCCAATGCGCAGCTCTTTGCAAAAGAGAGATATTGGCAAGGAAAAGCTGTCTTGTACCTTTGCAATTTTCTCGCAAACGAAGGACACTAGAAAGAAAATTTTAAAGCCTCCTGTTAGGCCATCATCTACACGGCATAGCCCTGAATTTTCCAATGCGCAGCTCTTTGCAAAAGAGAGATATTGGCAAGGAAAAGCTGTCTTGTACCTTTGCATTTTTCTCGCAAACAAAGGACACTAGAAAGAAAATTTTAAAGCCTCCTGTTAGGTCATCATCTACACGGCATAGCCCTGAATTTTCCAATGCGCAGCTCTTTGCAAAAGAGAGATATTGGCAAGGAAAAGCTGTCTTGTACCTTTGCATTTTTCTCCCAAACGAAGGACACTAGAAAGAAAGTTTTAAAGCCTCCTGTTAGGCCATCATCTATACGGCATAGCCCTGAATTTTCCAATGCGCAGCTCTTTGCAAAAGAGAGATATTGGCAAGGAAAAGCTGTCTTGTACCTTTGCATTTTTCTCCCAAACGAAGGACACTAGAAAGAAAATTTTAAAGCCTCCTGTTAGGCCATCATCTACACGGCATAGCCCTGAATTTTCCAATGCGCAGCTCTTTGCAAAAGAGAGATATTGGCAAGGAAAAGCTGTCTTGTACCTTTGCATTTTTCTCCCAAACGAAGGACACTAGAAAGAAAATTTTAAAGCCTCCTGTTAGGCCATCATCTACACGGCATAGCCCTGAATTTTCCAATACGCAGCTCTTTGCAAAAGAGAGATATTGGCAAGGAAAAGCTGTCTTGTACCTTTGCAATTTTCTCGCAAACGAAGGACACTAGAAAGAAAATTTTAAAGCCTCCTTTTAGGCCATCATCAACACGGCTTAGCCCTGAATTTTCCAATGCGCAGCTCTTTGCAAAAGAGAGATATTGGCAAGGCAAAGCTGTCTTGTACCTTTGCATTTTTCTCGCAAACGAAGGACACTAGAAAGAAAATTTTAAAGCCTCCTGTTAGGCCATCATCTACACGGCATAGCCCTGAATTTTCCAATGCGCAGCTCTTTGCAAAAGAGAGATATTGGCAAGGAAAAGCTGTCTTGTACCTTTGCATTTTTCTCTCAAACGAAGGACACTAGAAAGAAAATTTTAAAGCCTCCTGTTAGGCCATCATCTACACGGCATAGCCCTGAATTTTCCAATGCGCAGCTCTTTGCAAAAGAGAGATATTGGCAAGGAAAAGCTGTCTTGTACCTTTGCATTTTTCTCCCAAACGAAGGACACTAGAAAGAAAATGTTAAAGCCTCCTGTTAGGCCATCATCTACACGGCATAGCCCTGAATTTTCCAATGCGCAGCTCTTTGCAAAAGAGAGATATTGGCAAGGAAAAGCTGTCTTGTACCTTTGCATTTTTCTCCCAAACGAAGGACACTAGAAAGAAAATTTTAAAGCCTCCTGTTAGGCCATCATCTACACGGCATAGCCCTGAATTTTCCAATGCGCAGCTCTTTGCAAAAGAGAGATATTGGCAAGGAAAAGCTGTCTTGTACCATTGGATTTTTCTCCCAAACGAAGGACACTAGAATGAAAATTTTAAAGCCTCCTGTTAGGCCATCATCTACACGGCATAGCCCTGAATTTTCCAATGCGCAGCTCTTTGCAAAAGAGAGATATTGGCAAGGAAAAGCTGTCTTGTACCTTTGCATTTTTCTCGCAAACAAAGGACACTAGAAAGAAAATTTTAAAGCCTCCTGTTAGGCCATCATCTACACGGCATAGCCCTGAATTTTCCAATACGCAGCTCTTTGCAAAAGAGGGATATTGGCAAGGAAAAGCTGTCTTGTACCTTTGCATTTTTCTCTCAAACGAAGGACACTAGAAAGAAAATTTTAAAGCCTCCTGTTAGGCCATCATCTACACGGCATAGCCCTGAATTTTCCAATGCGCAGCTCTTTGCAAAAGAGGGATATTGGCAAGGAAAAGCTGTCTTGTACCTTTGCATTTTTCTCCCAAACGAAGGACACTAGAAAGAAAATTTTAAAGCCTCCTGTTAGGCCATCATCTACACGGCATAGCCCTGAATTTTCCAATGCGCAGCTCTTTGCAAAAGAGAGATATTGGCAAGGAAAAGCTGTCTTGTACCTTTGCATTTTTCTCCCAAACGAAGGACACTAGAAAGAAAATTTTAAAGCCTCCTGTTAGGCCATCATCTACACGGCATAGCCCTGAATTTTCCAATGCGCAGCTCTTTGCAAAAGAGAGATATTGGCAAGGAAAAGCTGTCTTGTACCATTGGATTTTTCTCCCAAACGAAGGACACTAGAATGAAAATTTTAAAGCCTCCTGTTAGTGCTATATCTACACGGTATAGCCCTGAATTTTCCAATGCGTAGCTCTTTGCAAAAGAGAAATATTGGCAAGGAAAAGCTGTCTTGTACCTTTGCATTTTTCTCGCAAACGAAGGACACTCGAAAGAAAATTTTAAAGCCTCCTGTTAGGCCATCATCTACACGGCATAGCCCTGAATTTTCCAATGCGCAGCTCTTTGTAAAAGAGAGATATTGGCAAGGAAAAGCTGTCTTGTACCTTTGCATTTTTCTCCCAAACGAAGGACACTAGAAAGAAAATTTTAAAGCCTCCTGTTAGGCCATCATCTACACGGCATAGCCCTGAATTTTCCAATGCGCAGCTCTTTGCAAAAGAGAGATATTGGCAAGGAAAAGCTGTCTTGTACCTTTGCATTTTTCTCGCAAACGAAGGACACTAGAAAGAAAATTTTAAAGCCTCCTGTTAGGCCATCATCTACACGGCATAGCCCTGAATTTTCCAATGCGCAGCTCTTTGCAAAAGAGAGATATTGGCAAGGAAAAGCTGTCTTGTACCTTTGCATTTTTCTCCCAAACGAAGGACATTAGAAAGAAAATTTTAAAGCCTCCTGTTAGGCCATCATCTACACGGCATAGCCCTGAATTTTCCAATGCGCAGCTCTTTGCAAAAGAGAGATATTGGCAAGGAAAAGCTGTCTTGTACCATTGCATTTTTCTCCCAAACGAAGGACACTAGAAAGAAAATTTTAAAGCCTACTGTTAGGCCATCATCTACACGGCATAGCCCTGAATTTTCCAATGCGCAGCTCTTTGCAAAAGAGAGATATTGGCAAGGAAAAGCTGTCTTGTACCTTTGCATTTTTCTCGCAAACGAAGGACACTAGAAAGAAAATTTTAAAGCCTCCTGTTAGGCCATCATCTACACGGCATAGCCCTGGATTTTCCAATGCGCAGCTCTTTGCAAAAGAGAGATATTGGCAAGGAAAAGCTGTCTTGTACCTTTGCATTTTTCTCCCAAACGAAGGACACTAGAAAGAAAATTTTAAAGCCTCCTGTTAGGCCATCATCTACACGGCATAGCCCTGAATTTTCCAATACGCAGCTCTTTGCAAAAGAGAGATATTGGCAAGGAAAAGCTGTCTTGTACCTTTGCAATTTTCTCGCAAACGAAGGACACTAGAAAGAAAATTTTAAAGCCTCCTTTTAGGCCATCATCTACACGGCATAGCCCTGAATTTTCCAATGCGCAGCTCTTTGCAAAAGAGAGATATTGGCAAGGAAAAGCTGTCTTGTACCTTTGCATTTTTCTCGCAAACGAAGGACACTAGAAAGAAAATTTTAAAGCCTCCTGTTAGGCCATCATCTACACGGCATAGCCCTGAATTTTGCAATGCGCAGCTCTTTGCAAAAGAGAGATATTGGCAAGGAAAAACTGTCTTGTACCTTTGCATTTTTCTCCCAAACGAAGGACACTAGAAAGAAAATTTTAAAGCCTCCTGTTAGGCCAAAATCTACACGGCATAGCCCTGAATTTTCCAATGCGCAGCTCTTTGCAAAAGAGAGATATTGGCAAGGAAAAGCTGTCTTGTACCTTTGCATTTTTCTCCCAAACGAAGGACACTAGAAAGAAAATTTTAAAGCCTCCTGTTAGGCCATCATCTACACGGCATAGCCCTGAATTTTCCAATGCGCAGCTCTTTGCAAAAGAGAGATATTGGCAAGGAAAAGCTGTCTTGTACCATTGGATTTTTCTCCCAAACGAAGGACACTAGAATGAAAATTTTAAAGCCTCCTGTTAGTGCTATATCTACACGGTATAGCCCTGAATTTTCCAATGCGTAGCTCTTTGCAAAAGAGAGATATTGGCAAGGAAAAGCTGTCTTGTACCTTTGCATTTTTCTCGCAAACGAAGGACACTAGAAAGAAAATGTTAAAGCCTCCTGTTAGGCCATCATCTACACGGCATAGCCCTGAATTTTCCAATGCGCAGCTCTTTGCAAAAGAGAGATATTGGCAAGGAAAAGCTGTCTTGTACCTTTGCATTTTTCTCGCAAACGAAGGACACTAGAAAGAAAATTTTAAAGCCTCCTGTTAGGCCATCATCTACACGGCATAGCCCTGAATTTTCCAATGCGCAGCTCTTTGCAAAAGAGAGATATTGGCAAGGAAAAGCTGTCTTGTACCTTTGCATTTTTCTCCCAAACGAAGGACACTAGAAAGAAAATTTTAAAGCCTCCTGTTAGGCCATCATCTACACGGCATAGCCCTGAATTTTCCAATACGCAGCTCTTTGCAAAAGAGAGATATTGGCAAGGAAAAGCTGTCTTGTACCTTTGCAATTTTCTCGCAAACGAAGGACACTAGAAAGAAAATTTTAAAGCCTCCTTTTAGGCCATCATCTACACGGCATAGCCCTGAATTTTCCAATGCGCAGCTCTTTGCAAAAGAGAGATATTGGCAAGGAAAAGCTGTCTTGTACCTTTGCATTTTTCTCCCAAACGAAGGACACTAGAAAGAAAATTTTAAAGCCTCCTGTTAGGCCATCATCTACACGGCATAGCCCTGATTTTTCCAATGCGCAGCTCTTTGCAAAAGAGAGATATTGGCAAGGAAAAGCTGTCTTGTACCTTTGCATTTTTCTCTCAAACGAAGGACACTAGAAAGAAAATTTTAAAGCCTCCTGTTAGGCCATCATCTACACGGCATAGCCCTGAATTTTCCAATGCGCAGCTCTTTGCAAAAGAGAGATATTGGCAAGGAAAAGCTGTCTTGTACCTTTGCATTTTTCTCCCAAACGAAGGACACTAGAAAGAAAATTTTAAAGCCTCCTGTTAGGCCATCATCTACACGGTATAGCCCTGAATTTTCCAATGCGCAGCTCTTTGCAAAAGAGAGATATTGGCAAGGAAAAGCTGTCTTGTACCTTTGCATTTTTCTCCCAAACGAAGGACACTAGAAAGAAAATTTTAAAGCCTCCTGTTAGGCCATCATCTACACGGCATAGCCCTGAATTTTCCAATGCGCAGCTCTTTGCAAAAGAGAGATATTGGCAAGGAAAAGCTGTCTTGTACCTTTGCATTTTTCTCCCAAACGAAGGACACTAGAAAGAAAATTTTAAAGCCTCCTGTTAGGCCATCATCTACACGGCATAGCCCTGAATTTTGCAATGCGCAGCTCTTTGCAAAAGAGAGATATTGGCAAGGAAAAGCTGTCTTGTACCTTTGCATTTTTCTCCCAAACGAAGGACACTAGAAAGAAAATTTTAAAGCCTCCTGTTAGGCCATCATCTACACGGCATAGCCCTGAATTTTCCAATGCGCAGCTCTTTGCAAAAGAGAGATATTGGCAAGGAAAAGCTGTCTTGTACCTTTGCATTTTTCTCCCAAACGAAGGACACTAGAAAGAAAATTTTAAAGCCTCCTGTTAGGCCATCATCTACACGGTATAGCCCTGAATTTTCCAATGCGCAGCTCTTTGCAAAAGAGAGATATTGGCAAGGAAAAGCTGTCTTGTACCTTTGCATTTTTCTCCCAAACGAAGGACACTAGAAAGAAAATTTTAAAGCCTCCTGTTAGGCCATCATCTACACGGCATAGCCCTGATTTTTCCAATGCGCAGCTCTTTGCAAAGAGAGATATTGGCAAGGAAAAGCTGTCTTGTACCTTTGCATTTTTCTCTCAAACGAAGGACACTAGAAAGAAAATTTTAAAGCCTCCTGTTAGGCCATCATCTACACGGCATAGCCCTGAATTTTCCAATGCGCAGCTCTTTGCAAAAGAGAGATATTGGCAAGGAAAAGCTGTCTTGTACCTTTGCATTTTTCTCCCAAACGAAGGACACTAGAAAGAAAATTTTAAAGCCTCCTGTTAGGCCATCATCTACACGGCATAGCCCTGAATTTTCCAATGCGCAGCTCTTTGCAAAAGAGAGATATTGGCAAGGAAAAGCTGTCTTGTACCTTTGCATTTTTCTCCCAAACGAAGGACACTAGAAAGAAAATTTTAAAGCCTCCTGTTAGGCCATCATCTACACGGCATAGCCCTGAATTTTGCAATGCGCAGCTCTTTGCAAAAGAGAGATATTGGCAAGGAAAAGCTGTCTTGTACCTTTGCATTTTTTTCCCAAACGAAGGACACTAGAAAGAAAATTTTAAAGCCTCCTGTTAGGCCATCATCTACACGGCATAGCCCTGAATTTTCCAATGCGCAGCTCTTTGCAAAAGAGAGATATTGGCAAGGAAAAGCTGTCTTGTACCTTTGCATTTTTCTCCCAAACGAAGGACACTAGAAAGAAAATTTTAAAGCCTCCTGTTAGGCCATCATCTACACGGTATAGCCCTGAATTTTCCAATGCGCAGCTCTTTGCAAAAGAGAGATATTGGCAAGGAAAAGCTGTCTTGTACCTTTGCATTTTTCTCCCAAACGAAGGACACTAGAAAGAAAATTTTAAAGCCTCCTGTTAGGCCATCATCTACACGGCATAGCCCTGATTTTTCCAATGCGCAGCTCTTTGCAAAAGAGAGATATTGGCAAGGAAAAGCTGTCTTGTACCTTTGCATTTTTCTCTCAAACGAAGGACACTAGAAAGAAAATTTTAAAGCCTCCTGTTAGGCCATCATCTACACGGCATAGCCCTGAATTTTCCAATGCGCAGCTCTTTGCAAAAGAGAGATATTGGCAAGGAAAAGCTGTCTTGTACCTTTGCATTTTTCTCCCAAACGAAGGACACTAGAAAGAAAATTTTAAAGCCTCCTGTTAGGCCATCATCTACACGGTATAGCCCTGAATTTTCCAATGCGCAGCTCTTTGCAAAAGAGAGATATTGGCAAGGAAAAGCTGTCTTTGTACCTTTGCATTTTTCTCCCAAACGAAGGACACTAGAAAGAAAATTTTAAAGCCTCCTGTTAGGCCATCATCTACACGGCATAGCCCTGAATTTTCCAATGCGCAGCTCTTTGCAAAAGAGAGATATTGGCAAGGAAAAGCTGTCTTGTACCTTTGCATTTTTCTCCCAAACGAAGGACACTAGAAAGAAAATTTTAAAGCCTCCTGTTAGGCCATCATCTACACGGCATAGCCCTGAATTTTGCAATGCGCAGCTCTTTGCAAAAGAGAGATATTGGCAAGGAAAAGCTGTCTTGTACCTTTGCATTTTTCTCCCAAACGAAGGACACTAGAAAGAAAATTTTAAAGCCTCCTGTTAGGCCATCATCTACACGGCATAGCCCTGAATTTTCCAATGCGCAGCTCTTTGCAAAAGAGAGATATTGGCAAGGAAAAGCTGTCTTGTACCTTTGCATTTTTCTCCCAAACGAAGGACACTAGAAAGAAAATTTTAAAGCCTCCTGTTAGGCCATCATCTACACGGTATAGCCCTGAATTTTCCAATGCGCAGCTCTTTGCAAAAGAGAGATATTGGCAAGGAAAAGCTGTCTTGTACCTTTGCATTTTTCTCCCAAACGAAGGACACTAGAAAGAAATTTTAAAGCCTCCTGTTAGGCCATCATCTACACGGCATAGCCCTGAATTTTCCAATGCGCAGCTCTTTGCAAAAGAGAGATATTGGCAAGGAAAAGCTGTCTTGTACCTTTGCATTTTTCTCCCAAACGAAGGACACTAGAAAGAAAATTTTAAAGCCTCCTGTTAGGCCATCATCTACACGGCATAGCCCTGAATTTTGCAATGCGCAGCTCTTTGCAAAAGAGAGATATTGGCAAGGAAAAGCTGTCTTGTACCTTTGCATTTTTCTCCCAAACGAAGGACACTAGAAAGAAAATTTTAAAGCCTCCTGTTAGGCCATCATCTACACGGCATAGCCCTGAATTTTCCAATGCGCAGCTCTTTGCAAAAGAGAGATATTGGCAAGGAAAAGCTGTCTTGTACCTTTGCATTTTTCTCCCAAACGAAGGACACTAGAAAGAAAATTTTAAAGCCTCCTGTTAGGCCATCATCTACACGGTATAGCCCTGAATTTTCCAATGCGCAGCTCTTTGCAAAAGAGAGATATTGGCAAGGAAAAGCTGTCTTGTACCTTTGCATTTTTCTCCCAAACGAAGGACACTAGAAAGAAAATTTTAAAGCCTCCTGTTAGGCCATCATCTACACGGCATAGCCCTGAATTTTCCAATGCGCAGCTCTTTGCAAAAGAGAGATATTGGCAAGGAAAAGCTGTCTTGTACCTTTGCATTTTTCTCGCAAACAAAGGACACTAGAAAGAAAATTTTAAAGCCTCCTGTTAGGCCATCATCTACACGGCATAGCCCTGAATTTTCCAATGCGCAGCTCTTTGCAAAAGAGAGATATTGGCAAGGAAAAGCTGTCTTGTACCTTTGCATTTTTCTCTCAAACGAAGGACACTAGAAAGAAAATTTTAAAGCCTCCTGTTAGGCCATCATCTACACGGCATAGCCCTGAATTTTCCAATGCGCAGCTCTTTGCAAAAGAGAGATATTGGCAAGGAAAAGCTGTCTTGTACCTTTGCATTTTTCTCCCAAACGAAGGACACTAGAAAGAAAATTTTAAAGCCTCCTGTTAGGCCATCATCTACACGGCATAGCCCTGAATTTTCCAATGCGCAGCTCTTTGCAAAAGAGAGATATTGGCAAGGAAAAGCTGTCTTGTACCTTTGCATTTTTCTCCCAAACGAAGGACACTAGAAAGAAAATTTTAAAGCCTCCTGTTAGGCCATCATCTACACGGCATAGCCCTGAATTTTGCAATGCGCAGCTCTTTGCAAAAGAGAGATATTGGCAAGGAAAAGCTGTCTTGTACCTTTGCATTTTTCTCCCAAACGAAGGACACTAGAAAGAAAATTTTAAAGCCTCCTGTTAGGCCATCATCTACACGGCATAGCCCTGAATTTTCCAATGCGCAGCTCTTTGCAAAAGAGAGATATTGGCAAGGAAAAGCTGTCTTGTACCTTTGCATTTTTCTCCCAAACGAAGGACACTAGAAAGAAAATTTTAAAGCCTCCTGTTAGGCCATCATCTACACGGTATAGCCCTGAATTTTCCAATGCGCAGCTCTTTGCAAAAGAGAGATATTGGCAAGGAAAAGCTGTCTTGTACCTTTGCATTTTTCTCCCAAACGAAGGACACTAGAAAGAAAATTTTAAAGCCTCCTGTTAGGCCATCATCTACACGGCATAGCCCTGAATTTTCCAATGCGCAGCTCTTTGCAAAAGAGAGATATTGGCAAGGAAAAGCTGTCTTGTACCTTTGCATTTTTCTCGCAAACAAAGGACACTAGAAAGAAAATTTTAAAGCCTCCTGTTAGGCCATCATCTACACGGCATAGCCCTGAATTTTCCAATGCGCAGCTCTTTGCAAAAGAGAGATATTGGCAAGGAAAAGCTGTCTTGTACCTTTGCATTTTTCTCTCAAACGAAGGACACTAGAAAGAAAATTTTAAAGCCTCCTGTTAGGCCATCATCTACACGGCATAGCCCTGAATTTTCCAATGCGCAGCTCTTTGCAAAAGAGAGATATTGGCAAGGAAAAGCTGTCTTGTACCTTTGCATTTTTCTCGCAAACAAAGGACACTAGAAAGAAAATTTTAAAGCCTCCTGTTAGGCCATCATCTACACGGCATAGCCCTGAATTTTCCAATGCGCAGCTCTTTGCAAAAGAGAGATATTGGCAAGGAAAAGCTGTCTTGTACCTTTGCATTTTTCTCCCAAACGAAGGACACTAGAAAGAAAATTTTAAAGCCTCCTGTTAGGCCATCATCTACACGGTATAGCCCTGAATTTTCCAATGCGCAGCTCTTTGCAAAAGAGAGATATTGGCAAGGAAAAGCTGTCTTGTACCTTTGCATTTTTCTCCCAAACGAAGGACACTAGAAAGAAAATTTTAAAGCCTCCTGTTAGGCCATCATCTACACGGCATAGCCCTGATTTTTCCAATGCGCAGCTCTTTGCAAAAGAGAGATATTGGCAAGGAAAAGCTGTCTTGTACCTTTGCATTTTTCTCTCAAACGAAGGACACTAGAAAGAAAATTTTAAAGCCTCCTGTTAGGCCATCATCTACACGGCATAGCCCTGAATTTTCCAATGCGCAGCTCTTTGCAAAAGAGAGATATTGGCAAGGAAAAGCTGTCTTGTACCTTTGCATTTTTCTCCCAAACGAAGGACACTAGAAAGAAAATTTTAAAGCCTCCTGTTAGGCCATCATCTACACGGTATAGCCCTGAATTTTCCAATGCGCAGCTCTTTGCAAAAGAGAGATATTGGCAAGGAAAAGCTGTCTTTGTACCTTTGCATTTTTCTCCCAAACGAAGGACACTAGAAAGAAAATTTTAAAGCCTCCTGTTAGGCCATCATCTACACGGCATAGCCCTGAATTTTCCAATGCGCAGCTCTTTGCAAAAGAGAGATATTGGCAAGGAAAAGCTGTCTTGTACCTTTGCATTTTTCTCCCAAACGAAGGACACTAGAAAGAAAATTTTAAAGCCTCCTGTTAGGCCATCATCTACACGGCATAGCCCTGAATTTTGCAATGCGCAGCTCTTTGCAAAAGAGAGATATTGGCAAGGAAAAGCTGTCTTGTACCTTTGCATTTTTCTCCCAAACGAAGGACACTAGAAAGAAAATTTTAAAGCCTCCTGTTAGGCCATCATCTACACGGCATAGCCCTGAATTTTCCAATGCGCAGCTCTTTGCAAAAGAGAGATATTGGCAAGGAAAAGCTGTCTTGTACCTTTGCATTTTTCTCCCAAACGAAGGACACTAGAAAGAAAATTTTAAAGCCTCCTGTTAGGCCATCATCTACACGGTATAGCCCTGAATTTTCCAATGCGCAGCTCTTTGCAAAAGAGAGATATTGGCAAGGAAAAGCTGTCTTGTACCTTTGCATTTTTCTCCCAAACGAAGGACACTAGAAAGAAAATTTTAAAGCCTCCTGTTAGGCCATCATCTACACGGCATAGCCCTGAATTTTCCAATGCGCAGCTCTTTGCAAAAGAGAGATATTGGCAAGGAAAAGCTGTCTTGTACCTTTGCATTTTTCTCCCAAACGAAGGACACTAGAAAGAAAATTTTAAAGCCTCCTGTTAGGCCATCATCTACACGGCATAGCCCTGAATTTTGCAATGCGCAGCTCTTTGCAAAAGAGAGATATTGGCAAGGAAAAGCTGTCTTGTACCTTTGCATTTTTCTCCCAAACGAAGGACACTAGAAAGAAAATTTTAAAGCCTCCTGTTAGGCCATCATCTACACGGCATAGCCCTGAATTTTCCAATGCGCAGCTCTTTGCAAAAGAGAGATATTGGCAAGGAAAAGCTGTCTTGTACCTTTGCATTTTTCTCCCAAACGAAGGACACTAGAAAGAAAATTTTAAAGCCTCCTGTTAGGCCATCATCTACACGGTATAGCCCTGAATTTTCCAATGCGCAGCTCTTTGCAAAAGAGAGATATTGGCAAGGAAAAGCTGTCTTGTACCTTTGCATTTTTCTCCCAAACGAAGGACACTAGAAAGAAAATTTTAAAGCCTCCTGTTAGGCCATCATCTACACGGCATAGCCCTGAATTTTCCAATGCGCAGCTCTTTGCAAAAGAGAGATATTGGCAAGGAAAAGCTGTCTTGTACCTTTGCATTTTTCTCGCAAACAAAGGACACTAGAAAGAAAATTTTAAAGCCTCCTGTTAGGCCATCATCTACACGGCATAGCCCTGAATTTTCCAATGCGCAGCTCTTTGCAAAAGAGAGATATTGGCAAGGAAAAGCTGTCTTGTACCTTTGCATTTTTCTCTCAAACGAAGGACACTAGAAAGAAAATTTTAAAGCCTCCTGTTAGGCCATCATCTACACGGCATAGCCCTGAATTTTCCAATGCGCAGCTCTTTGCAAAAGAGAGATATTGGCAAGGAAAAGCTGTCTTGTACCTTTGCATTTTTCTCCCAAACGAAGGACACTAGAAAGAAAATTTTAAAGCCTCCTGTTAGGCCATCATCTACACGGCATAGCCCTGAATTTTCCAATGCGCAGCTCTTTGCAAAAGAGAGATATTGGCAAGGAAAAGCTGTCTTGTACCTTTGCATTTTTCTCCCAAACGAAGGACACTAGAAAGAAAATTTTAAAGCCTCCTGTTAGGCCATCATCTACACGGCATAGCCCTGAATTTTGCAATGCGCAGCTCTTTGCAAAAGAGAGATATTGGCAAGGAAAAGCTGTCTTGTACCTTTGCATTTTTCTCCCAAACGAAGGACACTAGAAAGAAAATTTTAAAGCCTCCTGTTAGGCCATCATCTACACGGCATAGCCCTGAATTTTCCAATGCGCAGCTCTTTGCAAAAGAGAGATATTGGCAAGGAAAAGCTGTCTTGTACCTTTGCATTTTTCTCCCAAACGAAGGACACTAGAAAGAAAATTTTAAAGCCTCCTGTTAGGCCATCATCTACACGGTATAGCCCTGAATTTTCCAATGCGCAGCTCTTTGCAAAAGAGAGATATTGGCAAGGAAAAGCTGTCTTGTACCTTTGCATTTTTCTCCCAAACGAAGGACACTAGAAAGAAAATTTTAAAGCCTCCTGTTAGGCCATCATCTACACGGCATAGCCCTGAATTTTCCAATGCGCAGCTCTTTGCAAAAGAGAGATATTGGCAAGGAAAAGCTGTCTTGTACCTTTGCATTTTTCTCGCAAACAAAGGACACTAGAAAGAAAATTTTAAAGCCTCCTGTTAGGCCATCATCTACACGGCATAGCCCTGAATTTTCCAATGCGCAGCTCTTTGCAAAAGAGAGATATTGGCAAGGAAAAGCTGTCTTGTACCTTTGCATTTTTCTCTCAAACGAAGGACACTAGAAAGAAAATTTTAAAGCCTCCTGTTAGGCCATCATCTACACGGCATAGCCCTGAATTTTCCAATGCGCAGCTCTTTGCAAAAGAGAGATATTGGCAAGGAAAAGCTGTCTTGTACCTTTGCATTTTTCTCCCAAACGAAGGACACTAGAAAGAAAATTTTAAAGCCTCCTGTTAGGCCATCATCTACACGGCATAGCCCTGAATTTTCCAATGCGCAGCTCTTTGCAAAAGAGAGATATTGGCAAGGAAAAGCTGTCTTGTACCTTTGCATTTTTCTCCCAAACGAAGGACACTAGAAAGAAAATTTTAAAGCCTCCTGTTAGGCCATCATCTACACGGCATAGCCCTGAATTTTCCAATGCGCAGCTCTTTGCAAAAGAGAGATATTGGCAAGGAAAAGCTGTCTTGTACCTTTGCATTTTTCTCCCAAACGAAGGACACTAGAAAGAAAATTTTAAAGCCTCCTGTTAGGCCATCATCTACACGGCATAGCCCTGAATTTTCCAATGCGCAGCTCTTTGCAAAAGAGAGATATTGGCAAGGAAAAGCTGTCTTGTACCTTTGCATTTTTCTCCCAAACGAAGGACACTAGAAAGAAAATTTTAAAGCCTCCTGTTAGGCCATCATCTACACGGCATAGCCCTGAATTTTCCAATACGCAGCTCTTTGCAAAAGAGAGATATTGGCAAGGAAAAGCTGTCTTGTACCTTTGCAATTTTCTCGCAAACGAAGGACACTAGAAAGAAAATTTTAAAGCCTCCTTTTAGGCCATCATCTACACGGCATAGCCCTGAATTTTCCAATGCGCAGCTCTTTGCAAAAGAGAGATATGGCAAGGAAAAGCTGTCTTGTACCTTTGCATTTTTCTCGCAAACGAAGGACACTAGAAAGAAAATTTTAAAGCCTCCTGTTAGGCCATCATCTACACGGCATAGCCCTGAATTTTGCAATGCGCAGCTCTTTGCAAAAGAGAGATATTGGCAAGGAAAAGCTGTCTTGTACCTTTGCATTTTTCTCCCAAACGAAGGACACTAGAAAGAAAATTTTAAAGCCTCCTGTTAGGCCATCATCTACACGGCATAGCCCTGAATTTTCCAATGCGCAGCTCTTTGCAAAAGAGAGATATTGGCAAGGAAAAGCTGTCTTGTA
>NW_026969086.1:0-55408 GCF_028390025.1 Pseudophryne corroboree
TTACCTGGGTCTCTGATTCCTCTGGACACTTCTCTAGTACTACTCACACACTGTGCCCCCTGCATTTGTATAATCTCATTTTCTTATTAGAGAAAATGTACACAATACACACTATACACAGTGATACACACGGAGCTCTACATCAGTCCCTTCATCTGGAGCTCTGAAAACTCTGATTTTCTGTTTATAAATTATATTAAACTCATCCTTGATAAGACACAAATCTTAAAAATAAGGAAATAAAGATATCTGATTATAAAATTACAACACAATCAAATACAGATTTTATTTTCAAAGTTTAAATTATTACAGTTGTTTATTGTTCTGCAGCTGCAGCTCTGAGCCTATATCAGTCCCAGATAATGTATATAAGGTGCAGCACTGAGGAGCTGCAGAGCTGTCAGGGATTATAGTGACTGAGCAGAGCCTGTGTGTGTCATGTCCTGGTCTCCTGTACACTCTGCCTGTTACCTGTGGTCAGTTATCCTGCTGATAATATATAATGGGATTATAAAGCAGGACTCAGCCAGTCAGTGTCACCTTGCTGCATTCAAGCCTTTATTTGAGTTTAAATATTACCAAGATGGAGACATCATTATCGGAGGACTAATATCTGCTCATTTCAAAAATGTAGAGAATAAATATGCATACAACATATCTAAATTGCGCTCTTTGTGTATAGGGTAGGTCATTCTTTGTGTATTTTCTGTGTTTTAACTATTTACTGTAATTGCTTATTGGCTTATTTACAGGGGTCTTTCTGTTTGTTTTGTTATCCAGGAAAAAAATATTACTATAGTGAAATAGGGACACACATTTCCCAACAACACACCACCTATTACATATATGTACTGAGAGACCCCACAACATGTGTGCAGCTACCACCAGGTGTCTCTCCAGGTGTGAGTGTGACTGACAATGTGACAGTTCTGCAGAGGTGACAGTGTCACGGTGTCTCATTGCTGTATATGTCACACACACTGTGTAACAGTCACACACTGTATACAGATCAGTGACAGGTATATATGATGAGACTCTAGCAGGGAACATCACTGCAGCCTGATAGATCTGGAGTGAGTATTACACTATAATGATCAGTGACTGGTATATATGATGAGACTCTAGCAGGGAACATCGCTGCAGCCTGATAGATCTGGAGTGAGTATTACACTGTATAATGATCAGTGACAGGTATATATGATGAGACTCTAGCAGGGAACATCGCTGCAGCCCTGATAGATCTGGAGTGAGTATTACACTGTATAATGATCAGTGACAGGTATATATGATGAGACTCTAGCAGGGAACATCGCTGCAGCCTGATAGATCTGGAGTGAGTATTACACTATAGTGATCAGTGACAGGTATATATGATGAGACTCTAGCAGGGAACATCGCTGCAGCCTGATAGATCTGGAGTGAGTATTACATTATAATGATCAGTGACAGGTATATATGATGAGACTCTAGCAGGGAACATCGCTGCAGCCCTGATAGATCTGGAGTGAGTATTACATTATAATGATCAGTGACAGGTATATATGATGAGACTCTAGCAGGGAACATCGCTGCAGCCCTGATAGATCTGGAGTGAGTATTACACTATAATGATCAGTGACAGGTATATATGATGAGACTCTAGCAAGGAACATCGCTGCAGCCCTGATAGATCTGGAGTGAGTATTACACTATAATGATCAGTGACAGGTATATATAATGAGACTCTAGCAGGGAACATCGCTGCAGCCCTGATAGATCTGGAGTGAGTATTACACTATAATGATCAGTGACAGGTATATATGATGAGACTCTAGCAGGGAACATCGCTGCAGCCCTGATAGATCTGGAGTGAGTATTACACTATAATGATCAGTGACAGGTATATATGATGAGACTCTAGCAGGGAACATCGCTGCAGCCCTGATAGATCTGGAGTGAGTATTACACTATAATGATCAGTGACAGGTATATATGATGAGACTCTAGCCGGGAACATCGCTGCAGCCCTGATAGATCTGGAGTGAGTATTACACTATAATGATCAGTGACAGGTATATATGATGAGACTCTAGCAGGGAACATCGCTGCACCCCTGATAGATCTGGAGTGAGTATTACACTGTATACTGATCAGTGACAGGTATATATGATGAGACTCTAGCAGGTAACATCGCTGCAGCCCTGATAGATCTGGAGTGAGTATTACACTATAATGATCAGTGACAGGTATATATGATGAGACTCTAGCCGGGAACATCGCTGCAGCCCTGATAGATCTGGAGTGAGTATTACACTATAATGATCAGTGACAGGTATATATGAGACTCTAGCAGGGAACATCGCTGCAGCCTGATAGATCTGGAGTGAGTATTACACTATAATGATCAGTGACAGGTATATATGATGAGACTCTAGCAGGTAACATCGCTGCAGCCCTGATAGATCTGGAGTGAGTATTACACTATAATGATCAGTGACAGGTATATATGATGAGACTCTAGCAGGGAACATCGCTGCACCCCTGATAGATCTGGATTGAGTATTACACTATAATGATCATTGACAGGTATATATGATGAGACTCTAGCAGGGAACATTGCTGCAGCCTGATAGATCAGGAGTGAGTATTACACTATAATGATCAGTGACAGGTATATATGATGAGACTCTAGCAGGGAACATCGCTGCAGCTTGATAGATCTAGAGTGAGTATTACACTATAATGATAAGTGACAGGTATATATGATGAGACTCTAGCAGGGAACATCGCTGCAGTCCTGATAGATCTGGAGTGAGTATTACACTATAATGATCAGTGACAGGTATATATGATGAGACTCTAGCAGGGAACATCGCTGCAGCTCTGATAGATCTGGAGTGAGTATTACACTATAATGATCAGTGACAGGTATATATGATGAGACTCTAGCAGGGAACATTGCTGCAGCCTGATAGATCAGGAGTGAGTATTACACTATAATGATCAGTGACAGGTATATATGATGAGACTCTAGCAGGGAACATCGCTGCAGCCTGATAGATCAGGAGTGAGTATTACACTATAATGATCAGTGACAGGTATATATGATGAGACTCTAGCAGGGAACATTGCTGCAGCCCTGATAGATCTGGAGTGAGTATTACACTATAATGATCAGTGACAGGTATATATGATGAGACTCTAGCAGGGAACATCGCTGCAGCCTGATTGATCTGGAGTGAGTATTACACTATAATGATCAGTGACAGGTATATATGATGAGACTCTAGCAGGTAACATCGCTGCAGCCTGATAGATCTGGAGTGAGTATTACACTATAATGATCAGTGACAGGTATATATGATGAGACTCTAGCAGAGAACACCGCTGCAGCCTGATAGATCTGGAGTGAGTATTACACTGTATAATGATCAGTGACAGGTATATATGATGAGACTCTAGCAGGGAACATCGCTGCAGCCCTGATAGATCTGGAGTGAGTATTACACTGTATAATGATCAGTGACAGGTATATATGATGAGACTCTAGCAGGGAACATCGCTGCAGCCCTGATAGATCTGGAGTGAGTATTACACTATAATGATCAGTGACAGGTATATATGATGAGACTCTAGCAGGGAACATCGCTGCAGCCCTGATAGATCTGGAGTGAGTATTACACTATAATGATCAGTGACCGGTATATAGGATGAGACTCTAGCAGGGAACATCGCTGCAGCCCTGATAGATCTGGAGTGAGTATTACACTATAATGATCAGTGACAGGTATATATGATGAGACTCTAGCAGGGAACATCGCTGCAGCTTGATAGATCTAGAGTGAGTATTACACTATAATGATCAGTGACAGGTATATATGATGAGACTCTAGCAGGGAACATCGCTGCAGTCCTGATAGATCTGGAGTGAGTATTACACTATAATGATCAGTGACAGGTATATATGATGAGACTCTAGCAGGGAACATCGCTGCAGTCCTGATAGATCAGGAGTGAGTATTACACTATAATGATCAGTGACTGGTATATATGATGAGACTCTAGCAGAGAACATCTCTGCAGCCTGATAGATCAGGAGTGAGTATTACACTATAATGATCAGTGAAAGGTATATATAATGAGACTCTAGCAGGGAACATTGCTGCAGCCTGATATATCTGGAGTGAGTATTACACTATAATGATCAGTGACAGGTATATATGATGAGACTCTAGCAGGGAACATCGCTGCAGCCCTGATAGATCTGGAGTGAGTATTACACTATAGTGATCAGTGACAGGTATATATGATGAGACTCTAGCAGGGAACATCGCTGCAGCCTGATAGATCTGGAGTGAGTATTACACTATAATGATCAGTGACAGGTATATATGATGAGACTCTAGCAGGGAACATCGCTGCAGTCCTGATAGATCTGGAGTGAGTATTACACTATACTGATCATTGACAGGTATATATGATGAGACTCTAGCAGGGAACATCGCTGCAGCCTGATAGATCTGGAGTGAGTATTACACTGTATAATGATCAGTGACAGGTATATATGATGAGACTCTAGCAGGGAACATCACTGCAGCCTGATAGATCTGGAGTGAGTATTACACTATAATGATCAGTGACAGGTATATATGATGAGACTCTAGCAGGGAACATCGCTGCAGCCTGATAGATCTGGAATGAGTATTACACTGTATACTGATCAGTGACAGGTATATATGATGAGACTCTAGAAGGGAACATTGCTGCAGCCTGATAGATCTGGAGTGAGTATTACACTATAATGATCAGTGACAGGTATATATGATGAGACTCTAGCAGGGAACATCGCTGCAGCCTGATAGATCTGGAGTGAGTATTACACTATGACGACTGTGGTCTGTACATGAGAAGCTTACGCTGTTAGTGTCCTGATGGTCATAGTTGCTGCACATTTTTACAGATCAAATTTTTTTATCCTGATATTTACCCGAAAGAATTGTTGATAATATTTTTTAACACTGAATTTTACCTTGTCTGTATTTCTTTGTAATTATAATATGAATTATAGAACAGTATAATGATTTGTGCTCAGCAGTAATGAGGTTCTGCAGCTACTGTACTAGACACTTACTGTACTGTACATAGGAACAATTGCTAGCTGTATAACCAACATAGGGCCTGAACCATCCTTTTACAGCTGAAAAATGCAACTTCTAAAAAAGAAAATCACAAGAATTACACAGTGTCAAAATTCTGAATATATAATAAAAATAATAAATATATATCAGTGACTGTGAAAAATATTAACACTTTATTAAAACATCAACACATTTATTAAGAATATGCTGCAGAACAAATAAAAATGTGGATCAGCAGATGTGAGAATATATAGATGTGTCTGAATTAGCGCCAAATAGCGACATTTGCAAGAAACAGACTCTGAGACTCGGTAGCCGTTAAGTATATTTTTCCTTATATATAGATCTCAGTGGCATCACTAATGCAACAAAAGTACAATGTAAGGGTGCAGTGACCACTGGGGCTAGCATGTTATGTACTTCTGGGGTGCAGTCACAATGCTTGCGGTCAGGATCCTGGCGCTTAGAAGGCCAACGCCGGATTCCTGATAGCTGGCATTTTGCTGACGGGTTGCATCCTGACACCCACCCCTAATCCCCATAATACCAGACCTGTGCTTCTGTGTGAGATAAAGTTGTGTTAAATGCAAAAGCAGAATTCTGTACCAATTATCATTATGCTTAATTTGTGACTTTCTACTCACTATGTACTTTTTATTTTACAACATAGAGTAAGAGTGAGAGGGAGTCACAAGCAATACTAGGATCACTATAGTAAATAGGAAAATAATGGATAAGAAAAGGAATGAAAGGAAAGGAAAGAAATGACAAAAGAAAGGTGATAGGAAAAAGGGGAAGGAAACAGGAGAAGTCAGAACTGGAAGAGAGTCATCCGAGTTATTCACACTGTGTAGATGAGGAAAAGAAAATGTGTTCATAATATTAACAGGTTTCTTTAAAGACTAACCAGTTATGCCAGGTAGCCATAAAATCAGAAGAAGGGAGCTTCATGATAGAGGTTAGGTCATCCATGAGCATGTAATGATCTATGCTCTGGAACCACTGAGAGATAGGAGGACAAGTTGAGGCTCTCCAGAAGCATGGTGTAGTTGCTTCTGCTGCATTTATCAGATGCCAGAGTAGGGAATTTTTTATATATTGATACAGGAAAGTCCATGAAATTGAATAGCCAATTCTCAAGTTTATCTGTTAGAGATCATGATAGACACTTCCCCCAGGGGCACCTGTTCACCTTGAATTATTGCCCCTGAGGGTGATAACTAAACATTGGGCTACAGAAACTAAACATCAGCAATTAATGATTGGCTTACTAATTGTGGCACATACTCAACATTTTGCAGTGTTAACCTTGAGGAGTACAGAAATATCCTGGCATTTATCTTTGCAATTGATGAAATTAACAAGGACCCCGATCTTCTCCCCAATGTGACTCTGGGTTATCACATATATGACACTTGTGGGGATCCAAAGAATACCTTATGCTATGTCCTGCAGATATTGTCTGGGGAAATGATGGAGGCTCCTAATTATTCCTGTATGAAACATGAGAAAGTGTTTGGATTTGTTGGTGATTCTGATTCTCTTACAAGCCATGTGATGGCCCAGTTACTGAGTCTGTACCAGTACCCACAGGTAAGTGATCTCTGTATTTTATATGTATTTTATTATACAGTACCTGCCAATATCCTCACATTTCTCCCTAAAATGTGCCTCTCTCTCTTTGGCTGTTGTTCTTCTCTATGCTTCTTGTGCCGCTGCAGATATCCCGACCATTGTATTTCTGTCCTGCACCCGGTATTTTTATACATTAGTTGTGCAGCTACAGTAAATTACAAATAGAGGTGTTTCATCATTGTGGCACATACTTCCAGAATAATATGAGTAACTCTGGTACTGGGGGTCTTGGGTTTCAATACTCTGCTTTATGCATGTTACCATAGCGGAGATAAGTCTATACTGCTCATTACGTATCCCACACATCCATTATTACAATTGTCCTGCAAATTATTTTATTGCTCATAATACCTTAATCAGTAAGGATTGCAATTTCTGCTAAAAAGAAGTTGATGCAATCAAATAGTTGCCACCCAGAAATAGAGAAAAAAACAGTCATTGCAGAAATTGGGAATACATTGCAATATGTGGTCTGATCGCAGAACCATACGCAATTACCGGAACATCAAAGATTTTTCCTATCTGCACCAGGCAAGGTCTTCCAAAATTCTTGTGACACGAGAGGCTGGAAGTGGTCATCGCTGATGTCAGAGGCCCTCCTAAAAATGCCTTGGCAGGCCTGCGTTTTTTCAGACACACCCAGTAAACGACAGGTTTCCAACCAGAAATGCCGACATCCTTTCAGTCTAACAGTGGCTGCATTGCGATCATGATCTGTACGCAATTTCTGTTGCTATAGTTGCTCATGTGTGCGCAGTTGTTTGACAATCTTCCGTATTGCGAATCGCACATTTTACAATCCTTACTGAATAAGGTCCATAGTGCAGAGGGTCTGGTGTCTTTTAATATCTTATGGCTAGAATATCTGATGGCTTCTCATTTCCTGAAGCATGCTAGAACTACATTTAGTGATGGGTACATTGGTGTAATTAGCCTCTTTATTACCACATCTGTAACTTGACATATGTTTGGTTGATGTCCTGCAAGTTAATGCTTCTGTATTCATCATCATTGAGATGCAATTAGTTTGTCCCACATTGCATGAGACCTGGGGGTATCTTTACTAAGGTCCCGATTTTGACAGAGATGGTGTTTTTTCTTCAAAGTGTCATCTCGGGAATTAACTAAACTCAAATCATGGCAGTTACTGCATCTGTGCTTGTGCTCTGTCCTCTCTCTTTGGTGATTAACTCTATGGCTGGGAGTCAGGTGTGCCTGAGTCCCTGATCAGCTAGCTGGTCACACACACTGCTCTGCATTATGACCGCCAGTAGAACACTGGTCTTTCAGAGACATCTTTCTTTTTTCTTCCAGGCAGCCTCAGCAGGCCACCCTATCAGCTCCCGGCACCTATAGGAAGCTGCCTAAAGCTGCCTAGAAGTAGAGCTGGCCTTGACCTCATAGGCTGGGGGCGGGCCTGTGGGAGACATTATGGGTTGGGCTTTTTTGTCCTATAGGAAAAGACAGTGGGGGTGGTTAGTAGTATTTTGAGTCTGGTGAGGATGCTGGGTCAGCCTCTTTTGTTTCAATCTTCCCACCCTCCCTCACAATTTTGTTGTAGGTTGCTGGTGGTGTTTCTTCGTTGGCTATTTTTGTGTCGGTTTTTCGGTCAGTAGAAATATTGTTTTTGGCGGGAAAGAACAGCAAGTTACCTGTTTTTGGATTAAGAAATTGGTTGGAGTTTGATTGGTGTTTGATTTTAGGTGCGCTCACCTTCGTTGACTGGTATACATCTGCTGGTCCGGCTTTACAAAAAGATAAACGAACTAATGGGCAAAATAAGTCGAGCATCCAAAAAATACAAATCTGAATGGAATGCGGAGTTATTTCAGCATTATAAGGATGTGACAAAATATGCAAAAAAGAAATTAGAACGGTTAAAGTAGAAACTAAAAAAACTAGTAGCAAAGGAAAGAAAAGCAAATTCCATTTTTTTTAAATACAGCAACAGCAAGACATCAAAGAAGGAGAGTATAGGCCCTCTAAAAGATAAGTTGGGAGTCTTAATCAAAAATGATAATGACATAGCGAACAAACTAAATGAGTTTTTTTCAAAGGTATTTACCAGAGAAGACCAAATGCAGGGTCTTACACATAATCTCAACAAAAATAATGTCCCATTGCTAAATGCTTATTTAACTTAGGAGGTAGTCTGTAACCGATTAAAAAATGTAAAGATTAATAATTCACCTGGACCCGATGGAATTCACTCAAGGGTTCTTATGAAGCTTCATTCTGATCTATCAAGACCACTATTTTTGATTTTCAAAGATTCAGTTATATCAGGTATGGTTCCCAAGTACTGGCGTATTGCGGAGGTGGTGCCAATATTCAAAAAGGGAAGTAAAGCCAAACCGGGTAATTATAGACAAGTTAGTCTTACATCTATAGTGGGGAAAGTATTGGAAGGTATTCTAAGGGATAGTATTCAGTAGTTCCTTGATGCCAATTAGATCATTAAAAGGAACCAACATGGATTTGTTAAGGATAGATCATGTCAAACCAACTTACTTGGCTTTTATGAAACAGTAAGTGTGAACCTTGATCAGGGTAAGGAGGTGGATATAATCTTTTTAGACTTTGCCAAAGCTTTTGACACAGTACTGCACATGCAACTTATCTAAAAGCTACAAGAAATAGGGCTAGGGAGCACAATATGCACTTGGATCAGAAATTGGTTAGATAATAGGGAGCAACGTGTTGTGGTTAATGGATCATTTTCAAATTGGACTGAAGTGCTAAGTGGTGTGACACAAGGGTCTGTACTTGGACAACTATTGTTTAACATTTTAATTAATGACCTAACAGTAGGTCTAGAGAGCATGGTGTCAATCTTTGCAGACGATACAAAATTGTGTAAGGTTATAAATATGGAGGGGGATGCAGAGTCTCTTCAGAATGACTTAGTGAAACTAAATGCATGGGCAGCTAAATGGAGAATGAGATTCAATACCGACAAGTGTAAGATAATGCATTGTGGTAACAAGAACAAAAACAATGCCTACATACTAAATGGGGTAATATTAGGGGATTCTCTACTGGAAAATGACTTGGGTGTTCACATATATATTAAACTAAGTAGCAGTACGAAAAGTAGGATTGCAGCAAAGAAGGCTAATAAGATATTAGCATGCATAAAATGGGGAATTGATGCAAGGAACGAGAGTGTTATAATACCATCATAAGAATCATTAGTGAGGCCACATCTAGAATACTGTGTACAATATTGGGCACCATACTTCAAAAAGGATATTCTGGTGCTTAAAAAGGTTCAGAGGCGGGTGACCAAACTAATTAAGGGAATGGAGACGCTGGAATACGAGGAAAGGCTTGCAAGGCTAGGCATGTTTACACTGGAAAAGAGGAGACTAAGATGGGACATGAACAACATCTATAAATATATAAGTGACAATAAACAGAGCTTGCGCGGGACCTGTGTTTGATAAGATCAGCTCAGAGGACACGTGGGCACTCGCTTAGGCTAGAGGAGAGGAGATTCCGCGCAATGCGGTGAAATGATTTTTTCACAGTAAGGACAATACATGTTTGCAATTCCCTGCCTGAGGAAGTAGTAACGGCCGACTCAGTCAACACCTTTAAGAATGGGTTAGATAAATTTCTAATGGATAAGGATATTCAGGGTTATGGTGCTTAGTCATGCACTATAGGTATTAAAATAAAATGGCTGTCTTTAAAACAAAACGGCTGACATCAGCACGAGACAAAATTAGTCCTGAAAGAAAACTGCACAGGAGACCACCAATAGGTTGAACTCGATGGACAAAATGTCTTTTTTCAACCTTAGATACTATGTTACTATGTTACTATATTTTTATGGGGGCAGCCTCATCACCTTTACGGGTGGGTAGTCAACAAGGAGGTTGAGTGGATACCTTTTGTGTTTTAGATGGTTTGCTTCAGTTTTTATAGAGTGGGATTTGTTTGTGGGTTAGGGTTGTTTTTAGCCATTCTTTCGTTGCCAACATACTTTGAATTTTGATATCTCATGCAGTCATTAAATTACATTAGTTTATTTAAATAAATAGCGAACAATTTTCTGCCAAATCCATGTCTCCGTGTCTTTATTTAATATTTATGTATT
This sequence comes from Pseudophryne corroboree, assembly GCF_028390025.1. NCBI lineage: Eukaryota > Metazoa > Chordata > Amphibia > Anura > Myobatrachidae > Pseudophryne > Pseudophryne corroboree. The sequence goes on from NW_026969086.1 coordinate 10,855, forward strand.
ATGTTGGTTTTTATAATTGAGGAACACAGGGCAATCCTTAGCCGCTAAGAGGTTTATTAGGATAATTTAGGGTGTCTTGATATTATGATGACAGAACTTCATTTATACATGTAAGTCTGTTCTTTATAATTAATTCTGGTCACTAAGAACTTATATTGCATTGTGGAAGGCTTCTAACACTATTATTTACCCCGGCATCTAGTTAGTCATGCCCCCCCTTGCAGAAATCTAACTGTGGGTAGACTGTGCATACGTAGGACCCAACCTGCAGAACGGGTCCTGTGTAATCAAATGCAGTGCCTCAAGGGTGGTAGCATGATTAATATTCTTCCGGTGTTTGAGGGTGGCCCGAGCTGGCTTGCATTCCCGAAAAAGGGGAAAAGTTGCCCTATTTACTGGGAGTGCTGAAACCTTGTTCTGCATCTTGTGATACAGGTTTCCTGCTCCCCCTGAGCTTACTCTGTGAGCCAATGATCCACCTTCAGATAAAGAGAATAGGTTATCCTGGAACCAATATCACTGGAAGCCCCAGAAACAATTACACATTGCTGCTGCTGCTGCACACCTCCTGAGGATTGCTGATCCTCTCACACCAACATAGGAAAAAGAGAAGCATAGTAGGTGGCATTGCACACACGAGTTCAATAACCAATGAATAGCAAATATCTTGTTTCTTAAAAAGTATATGTATATGTGTGTCAATTAGAATTCATAATTAATTGCCCAATTATAGAAAGTCCTGCTAATCAATGCTGCTCTGTCTCTAATAAGTGTATGGGCTATACTAGCTGCTGAGACACCTCAGTGTCAGTGCGGTAGGAATGCTGCCCAGGTCTGTAATCAGGTGAATCTGCAGCTTGTGCAGGAGAATGCAGGAGAACTCAGTGGAGAATATGATAGACTATGCTGTAGCTGCGCTGTAGTTCAGGATATCAGTCACTGTAGCTTCTGAAAATTATAATCCTGGCACCTGATAGAAGCCAATCAGTCTGCAGGTGGTCATGTGTTTTGCAGGTCCCTACTAAGGTCACAGGCAGTCCCATATATACGGGGACCAGTGATATTGCTGACAGCTGTCTCGAGCTGTAATTCTGGTCCAGGTGGTGCACAGTCAGCCCCATGTGCTGGGGGGGGGGGGGGGGGGGGGGGGCGGTGATGGTCACTGAAAGCGCTGTCAGGTGCAATACAGCTCTGTGCTAGAGACCAATGCATATGCAGAGTGTTACCCCTCAGTCAGGCGCACCTCTGGGACTCCCGGGTATAGGCGCAGTGCACCTGACAGACGCCTGTTAGAAAATCATCATTACCACCTAATTAACTCAATTCTAACGCTCTTAAAGTGATCAGTGACCTTCATTAGGACGTACAAAGAAAGAATATTCAATATCTGATTAAAAAACCTCATTTATTAACCTCAAAGTAAGTAAAACAAAAATACTGAAATTTAAGAGCCGCCACCACATTTCCTTCAGTTTTCATGACAAAAAATCAACTGAACATTAAATTAATTAACAAAACTTGAAATACTGTATAGGCACAGTAGAGTCAGTGTCACTCAGAACCACTGTTGGAAAGTTCAGCAGTAGAGATGCATTGGCACAGTGATGCAGTGGTGTAATGGTCCTGAGAGGCCAGGAGGGTCACTACTGCACTCCACGCAGGTGGCGGGATAACTGACTAGGGGGGTTTTGAACAGCACCTAGAGATAGGAAGGTACTAGAAGGGACAGACCCCTGCACCCCCTTGGGGCGGAGAGAGGAGCTAGAACAGCTTTGCTGTGCCTGTCAGGTCACCTGTGCCTGACTGAGGGTTAAGCCAGGTAGATGGTACAATAATGAGGAGAATATTTTCCTGCTGCCTATATGAATAAAAGGGCTTAAAAGTGATGAGGAAAGTAGCAATTCCAGAGAAGTGAAAGTCTGTAATCCTTAGTGAATCTCTCTGCAGACTGCAGCTTATTCAGGAGGCAGAAAAATGTCCATAGGCACCAGAGCTGCCATAAATAGTGGGCTACTAGATTATTCACAGGTGTTTCACACCAATTAGTAACTCATTAACCACTTAACTGCTGAATATTTTAGGGTTAGGGTTAGGGTAATTTTTCTGGGTTTCTCTATGACTGAATTAGGTTAAGAACATATATTTAAAATATGTCCAACACAATTTTCTTTAAAAGAAATAACATTAAAAAAAAATTGGTAGAAGCATTAATGTTTGAACATGGCTTCCATCGATAATCTGAACATTGTGACCATCGCTTTTTCAGTTTCCCGACACGAGATCCTCTCTACAGCCTCTGGAGCTCCTCAGGGGAGGTGAGGGGCTGCTTTTATGTACATTTCCCCAGCAGATGCTAATGTCTTCAGCCGCTGAGTGGGGCATGCTGCTAGGTTGGCTGATCAGCAGTGATAGGCAGCACGGCAAGCACTTGGGGGAAAGGGATCCAGGAAGCTTCTCTTCCTGCAGCCACACAATGAGCTTTCTGTCTGGTCGCATTAAGTGCAACCATATCAGGGAAAGCTCAGCCTGGGGGTATATTTACTAAGATTCATATTATTGTCGATTTGGTGTGAGATTAATCACGATTGACATTGAATGTGTGATTTTGCAACTTTTTGAATTTGTTACGCCTCATTTACTATGGTGTCGTATTTTGATTATTTTCATTTTTCGATGTCGATGTAATTCGTGTTTTTTTACTAGGTAGAATGCGGCCGACTTGTATATTGCGGCCGTGTTTTGTGTTGTTTTTACGAATTCGTAATTATTTTTTCGGCAGTGTTTTCTTTTCTTTCACAGAAGCGTCTTTTTCTGAGTTTCGTTTTTTGTCACTCGACCGTGATTGGTTTGTTTTGTGATGGAGGAGTGTCTGTGCTCATTACTATAAAAACGCCCCAAACCGACCAAACCTTGTGGGTTTAGCTAGTGGAGAGGTGAGAGGAAGTGGTGTTTTGTGTTGGAGAGTTATTTGGAGTTGTTGGAGGGTTTGTGCTGTTTTTTTGCGATTGCTGAGTGCTGTACTGTGTGTGTAAGTTGTCCTGTCAAACTTGTCGTGTAGTTTTTTCAAAGTTTGTTAATTTTTTTGTGATTGTGATTTTTTTTTCAGTCTATTGTCATTGTTTGTGAGTGTGTGTGTGTTTGGTTTGTGGTGTGTAGTGGTAGTGGAGGAGTGTGTTTTGTGTTTTTTTATTTCTCAGTGTTCTTTGTTGTTTGTCCGGAATATGTCCCAGTCAGAGGTGAGTGAGGTGGCGGAGGTGAGTGAGAGGGAGGAGGTGAGTGAGGTGGAAGAGGTTAGTGAGGTGGAGGAGGTTAGTGAGGGGGAGGAGGAGGGGGAGGTAGCTGCTGCGGTCTCGAATGATAGTGACAGTGATGGTGCTGTGGCTCCATGTCTCAATTTCTTATTTTATTATTATTGCAATCTTCACCTGTGCTAGTAATTTCCTTAGTGCTATGTCTCATAAAAATATCTGTATTGTATCCAGTTTGCTTATTAAATTCACAAAGATTATAGATCATCACCGTGGTATAAATAGTCAAAAATAATAGAAAAATTAGAAACCCAAATGAGTGCATATGATACCAAGGTACCCCAGAGGTGGGTCCGGGTTGTGCACTGCCCGGTACCTGTCCAAACAGCCCTTTCACTTGTAGAGGGCTTGTTTAATTGTCACTATCCCACTAAATTGGACACTAACTAGATAGCTCTAGGTTACTGTGCTTATCCAATCTGATTCTTTCCTCAAAAATTTAATGATGTTTTAGAGAGGGTAAAATCTTCTCTTTATATCCATGTTTAACCTTTGGGGATCCCACACTGTTAGCTCTCTCATACATTTTCCTCTACTTCATAATAGGATCAAGTGTAAGTAGAAGCAATAGTGTGATTCTCTATTTTATTTTCTTCTGCTTTATTTCTGTGTCCTCTCATCCAAATGTGCTAGTGCTAAATCTCTGCAATGACACACCTGCACACTAAGGGGCCAATTCAGGTTGGATCGCAAATCGAGATACAACCAGAATTTTGGCATTCACCCCAATGAGCACATGCTCAGTACCCATCCTGCTCTTGTGACTGCATTGACATCGGGTGACCATCAGTATTTGAAAATGCCTCTGTAGTCGCGAGGTGTCAACGCTACATTTTCAAGGCAGAGACGGACCACTGTGGGGTGGCGGCATGGAAACAGAGACATGGTAGCGTGAAAAGGGGTATAGTGTGAGCATTATCAGGATGGCTGCATGATGTCACACGCAGCCACTCTGTTAAAAAAGATGGTAGCAGCCCTCCTGCCATCGCAGCCAGGCTGTGCCAGCAGGAGGCTTCCCTACTTTCTGCAATTGTGCAAATAATTGTGGCACGATTGCCATTAGTGTGTGATTGCAGATGGGGCAGCAGTTAGCATGCTGGGAGGCCTTGCCCTGCAACAGGCAGCCCCCAGCATGTGAGTCAAAGGATTGCAAATTCTGCTAAAAGACTGAATTTGCAATCCTTACAGAATACGGTCCTAAATTTGGGAAGCAGAGGTACGCCCCTGTGTCTCTCATCTACTGGAACGGGCACTCTCTCATTACTGCCATGCTCCACGGGATACACCCAATCTCATCTGATCTTGAAAGAAAATCAGTGGTAGGCCTGGTCAGTACCTGGGTGGGAGACTCCCTGGGAATACCAGGTGCAGTAACCCTAATGTGCTGAAAAGCATAGGTAAAAGGTCCACATCTTATTTGAGAGACTTCCAGATTTTCCTTATATTCTCTATATAATTATATCAGTAACCACACAGTTCACACAAAACATTGCACAACAACAGATCTGCTCTTTAAACAGAACAATGCTCTTAGACACTGTGATATGTTTTGGAGGCAGGATACACAGATAATGTTACATTCTGCCTCATTCTGACATATGAGTAAGGCTGAGATATTACTGTGATCAAAAAATCCTTGTGCTAATACTGTGACATATTGTTTATTTCCACCTTCTGTTTTATTACTGCATTTTAATCAGAAAATCTTGGTGTTTTCTGTATCACAAGAAGCAGATTGGTCACAGTCCAATTCTGCATTATTTTATTGCTCAAACAAGGGACTCTATTCAGTAAGGATTGCAGATTCTGCTTTATAACATAACCTGCAATCCTTGCAATCACAGGGCGAGACCACCCAGTATGTTACCCACCGCCCGCCCACTGTGATCACGCTGTAATTGGGATCGCGGTACATTTACAGCGCAGTCACAGAAGATGTGGACGCTTCCTGCCGACACAGCCGAGCTGCATCCGTAGAAGTCCATCCGCCATTTTTTAAATTGGAGCAGCCATGTGTGATGACACACAGCAGTCCTGAAAATGCTGCCGACATGCCGGCATTTCCCTGATGCCACCCTGAAAATGCTCTGTTGCCACCCCCCACCCACCCCATGAATGTCTCTACCTGTCAATCATGCAGAGGAATATGCAGCCAATTTGATCATATTGCATTGGCTGCTAGCGTGCTCACAGGATGGGGCTGTGCATGCACATTGCAGCCACAGCCTCCCTTGTTGCAGCCTCATTAATGAACAATGTGACCTGAATAACCCCCAATATCTGGATGCCGCTGCAATTTTGATCAATTATATGCAATGCACATGCACGTTGGAAAACAACAAAAGGCATCGCCAGTCAGTGACAGGATGGTGTGAAAATTCTGATTGCACAGGCATTTGCAAGGTGATTGACAGGAAGAGGCCATTTGTGGGTGGTAACTGTCCTTTTACAGGGAGTATCCAGAAAAATGAAAGAGTTCCCAAGCATTTTCAGGAAGGGTGTGTGACGTCAGCTCCAGCCTCAATCAGCCTGTTCTCAATTCACTGTAGGAGTAAGATTGCACACACTGGATTTTTGCAGCTCGGCATACACATGCGATTGCACACTTTTATGACAAATTTGCACTCCTCCTTGAGCGACAACTATCTGATCGCAGGACAGCAAAGTTAGTAGCCCAGCAGTCAGGTCTGAATTAGCCATTGGGTATGCAAATGATTCTAATTACCACATTAGTGTGATTTAATCAGATTTCTGATCATACGTATTATGTTTTTGACCACATACCTGTAGATTCTTGTGTATTTTTAGAACAACATTGTTATACTACAAACCTGACCTATACTACATCCACTGTCTTTCTATATTTGCAATATAAATCCTATTACTGTGTGACATACCTATTTGTGTATGGAATTTTATTTGTATTGAACCAAAATCTAGTACAGATGGGTCCACGGTTATCTTGACTAGTTTTCTGCACCTAGCCACAACATGATTTATTAGCATAAACCATTCATCTATTGTTCTCAGTTGCAATACAATACAGAGAACAATACAGCAGGGGATTAAATCATTACATCAGGGGATTAAGTTCGACTGGCCACTCTCAGTAAATCCTATTAAAGGCCAAGTTAAATGTGGACCCATCTGTACATAGCAGAAAAATCTTTACACTCAAAGTATCCTGATAAGAACCCTTTTACATAAAATGCATAATTGTGACCCTTCTGTTATTTCCTGAGCAGACAGTGACTAAAAACTATCAAGGCAACAAAGCATCAGCTTCAGGTGTTAGACCAGCGATCCTAAAACCTGGTACTTTCCTAGTGGATATGTACAAGAATACCCCACTCTTTCCCACTGTAGTATAGTACACTTATCACATATTGAGGGGAATTTATTTGTTTGAAAAGTTGGTTGGGTGTCTGTTTTATTCCTGTCTTTTAGATAGGAAAAAACATGCCCAACTGACTTTTAAAAAATTTGAATAACCCCCATTGTGTTATAGTATGCTTATTACATACCTCAATAGGTACTCATATAGTATTAAACAGTCTGAAATCATAATTTTGGATTAAAAATTCAAGACTGGTTACACCATTGATGATATCTTTTGATATTTTCACCTTGGTTTATCTAAGTAATTTAAAAAAAATTGGGCTTTGCAAAGTTGACTAATGTAATAGCGGCAACAAAGCAGCTTTTTCAGATGCTTTTGACTCTAAAGTAGAGTGGCTGATAAAAAAATCAGATCCATATATTCTGCCCGTGTTAAGTATACAACTCGGCAGATGTAATGAACTCCGATATTGCAAGTCAGACACAAAACAGCTCAATAACTAATAAAGAATTTAGAGGTGGGTTTTTTTGGCCGCGTTTGTTATGAAAATGTTAGAAATCAGTTAAAAATACACTTTTCAAGTACATTTGTAATAAATAAACACTTTTCAATATATTTGGACATTTAAAAAAACAACTTTAAATCTGTAAAAATGCTGTACAAGTAATTTTTACAATGTTTTTCCCCCAGGAAATGTGTATTAATGTCATATAAATTTACTGTACTACAGTAAATTGCACAAGCATTTCCAACTGAATCCAACGATATTTGACATGCCTATATTCTGTGTATAATTTCCAAATACTCCACGTACTGTAATAGTTTTTTTTTAAAACACACAAATGCATCATAGATGCAAATTAATGTTCTAAGTCACACAAGCAGCTAATGCTGATTTAAATAATAAGCGGCATGGCTATATTCTATGTGTTATAGCAACTGTATTTACATAAAAAATGTTATGCTGCAATGTATTCCAGCCATACACTGTAACATAATTAGATACAGTTGCAATTACACACTGAATACAGCCATGCCACATACCATTTAAATCAGTATAAACTGCATTTTTTTCCTGGAGAACTGGGGATTATTTAGGGTGTGTGCTCATTTAATCATGGGACTTGGGTAATTTTCTCTGACACTGTGGTCCTACTGTAGTAAAAGACACATTTTGGTTGGTCTTTAAATTTTGGACTTTTTCAAGTCTAAATTCTGTGACACCTCGGATATGAGACATTGAAGACGGGAAAAATATGCACGCCATTACATTGCTTGAGTTCCACTAACTAGAGGCACATTTGTAATGTCCGATGCGGTGCAATACTTTTCCAGGCAGTATCATTGGCTACCATTACATCCCAGCCTATGTGTGATATATAGACTGTTTTCAAACAACCCTAAAAGCTTTTTGTCTCAAACATTTTTATTACATTGACCATTAAAAGTTACGTTTTATTTCTTTTCATAAGAATGCCCTATCAAAAAGTATTTTTTCCCCTTCTGTGTATGTAATCCATGACTTACTGAATCGGAGCATCACTGACCAAGAAATATGCTGTATATCACAAATCACTTCACCATTTGTCGGTACCAGACACACTCTCAGAGAGGAGCCTTGTCGACAATATAACCCTTGTGCAGAATTAAACACTTCCTTTGGTCATAGTTATTAACTCCAGTTTTTCTCAAGAGAGGAGTCACTGAGGGTTATTGAGACTACAAATAAAATCCAAGTATAGCTGTAGAGTAGGTCTGATGTATTCTAACAACACTTGTATCATATATACTGTAAAATGGTTATTGAAAATAAGGACTCTGTAGGCAATTATCCGGTAAATCACAATGGGGTAAATTTACTAAGTTCCCGATTTCATTCGATATTGCTTTTTCATCCAAAAGGCAACTCTTTAATTTATAAAATACCATTCACGGCATATTTCTACCAATTTGTATTGAGATACAGCCGTCCGCAAAAATATGAATCAATAGACCATTGGCCACAAACAGTTGGATTTTCACATGCACCTCACACAACATGGAAATTTACTAAGGATTTCTATTCTCATAGCCAGACACTAACACAAAACTATCTAATTTGCATAGAAATAGAACTTTCAAAAAGAACTGCTTTTGGCTGTGTGTTTGGAGAATCATGCATGCATCACTGTGATCCATGTATGCTTCTCTGTGTAAAAAATTGTTAAATAGTTAAAATATAAAAAAACACCTTTGAATAAAACCAGCCCCGGAGTCTTTGAGTCGGTCCTGGTTGTTAAAATACTGGGGAAAAATTGTGTAGTTGTCCCCAGTATTTAAGACCCAACACTGCGCTCTGAACCAATCCTGTTTCAAAAATATGAGGGGGAAAAAATGTAGGGTTTCCCGGAACCTTAGAAACCAGCACTGGGCTCTACTAGTCAAGAAAATAAAGCCACAGCCAGGTAACACACCTATATAGGTCCCTGTGGCCATGGCATTACCACCTCCAACTAGTCAGTCCTGGCCAGGGTTCCCTGGGGGAGAGGAGACCCCTCAAAAAGGGGTCCCCACACCTCCAGGCATCCAAGGGTCACAGCTGAAGGCCAAGGCTGTCCCCAGCACCTGTGGGAAGTGGGTACCGGGCGGATAGCCATTAAATGTAAAATTCAGAATTAACATTGTCTTTTGCTTTGTAACTACAGGACCCATAAAGCATCCCTGAACAAAAAGTACCAGAATGTGGGTCATTAAAGGGCCCAATGGTACCTGTATTTCCACAGCAATAGATGTTTTACAATGAACACAGGACATGGATACCATGATAGTACAAATTTTATAAAACATTCCCCGCTTGCTGGTTTTTGTAGTTCTTCAAGTATCAGCATGTGTGAGGCTTGCTGGGACCAATAGTTCCACAGCAAAAGGCAATATTTATTCTTAATTTGACACTTTATGGCTCTCAGCCCAGCACCCACCAACCATAGTTGCTGGTGTCAGCCTCGGGTATCAGCCATGGCCCATAATGTGCCTGGAGAGGGGCCCCCTTATTGGGGGATCCCCTCTCCCCCATGGAAACCCCTCCGTGACTGAGTTGTTAGGGGGGTAATGCTGCAGCCGCAAGGACCTGTATAAATGTATCCCCAGCTGTGGACTAGTGGAGCCTTGTGCTGGTTTTAAAAATTTCTGTCTTTTTTACCCATATTATTGAAACCAGTGTCAAAATTTACTAATGTTCGATTTTGGTGATTCAAATAATTTGGCATTATATTTTAATTCATTTTCCATTTGAACAGATTTACTAAAGACCAAATTGAATGTCAAATCTTCTTCTAAATGTAGATTCAACTCATATTCCAAAAGAAATCACATTGATGTTTTCCCATAGACCAACATGAAATCCACTAATTTGCTAAAGTACGATTTGAGATTAAACTCTAAATCGAACTCCAAATCGAACTTCAAATCCCCAAGTGTTTAGAATGATCTTAGACATTACATTTTGGCTTCTAAACCCATTCTAATGATAGGAAATTGTTAGTGATGACTTTTTAAGTACCCAGAAATGTATAGGTCATTGTGGAAGTAGCAAAATTGGATGTCCATGGTTATGGTATGTTGTGCACCCACCTACACAATGCAATTCACCATCTGACTGAGATAACCGTAAAGGAACAAACAGAGCACCATAAGCAGCTTAGTTAGGTGAAAGAAGTACTCTACATATTTATACTTATAGACATCAAACATATTATTATTATTATTATTATTATTATTATTAGTATTATTATCCTTTATTTATACTTATTATGTTTTTATGCAATAGATAACACCTGATCATATATATTGGTCAATTTGGCTGATAAATATAGTGACATTTATAAACATGAGTGAAGTAACCGGCTATCCTGACTCAGCCCATGATGTATACATTCTCAGCAATTTCTCCCTGTCTGCAAAAATTATTGTGTGACAAATGCCAGAGGGATGGTTGTTGTGTAAGATACCAGTATGTGCTTGACAAAGCCTATATGTTTATCCTATTTAAAACACTTTAAAAGGTAAAGAGACACAGTACGCAATTGGCGCAAAAGGTACCGCAAGGGTACGCCCTTAGTGTAGCAGACGCTGTGCACAGGGTGTGAGCACAGGCGTCGCAGACACTTACAGAATTAAACTTTAATAACTATACCTTAAGGAATGTACTTATACTGTAAACATTTGTGCAGTGATAATGTGTAGATGTAATGCAGGGTAACCTTGTTAGTTTAAAAGCTGTATGAGCGTATGTGACGCTCTGAGAACCCCTTAGCAATATAATAAACACTCTAATACCGGTCTAAGGTCACAACACCTTTAAGGAAGAGAATGAACGTTCAATTGCAAAAGAATAATACAATACAAGTTATACACTACCAAGATAACATAAAATACCTAACCGAATCACTACACATAAAATACAATACAGATACAATTACATTTAAAGGGGGGAAGGAGAGAGAGAATGGCTTACAACATTAATAGGAGATAAATATGTCTGCAGAGAATTTATACATGTGAGAAACAATCGCTGCGCAGTTAGTCAATGCTGAGACCCTTTGTGGAGAGAAAAATTGAGCTCACCCAGGCTGGCTGTCCCTATATACACAACACCCAGCAACAACACAATGGTCCCTACAATACCGCATGGGACAGAAGCTAGACTCCATTTTGGGAAAAACTCCCATGATTCCAAAGTCTGTAACATATGATTTAAAAGGGAATGCTAGCAGCCATTTTAGATTTGCAAGTCCAAACACATGGCATTCTTTAATTGACAAAGCCTATACCATAATCACATAGCAGAAGACACAAGATTCCACTATATTCCAAAATGTCCAAGCCTCAACACAATGCATATGTTCTGATTTTACAATTCCAAACCATCTAAATCACCTTTCACAATTTCAAGCCAACACAGTATCACAAGACCAGATTACCAGGTACCCACAAGTATCAGCCTGCTATTGCTACAAGCACATGACTACAGTAACAAAAGGAAGTATGTTTTGACTTCTAACCTTCAGCAAAATGCATCATGTAAAACTACTATAATCTGTTATAAATCACCATCCATAAATGTATACCAGAGATGCTATGCTACAGATTGTCTACTGTTCCAATTCATTACAGATTTCATAGAGTATCATCCCAAACACCCAACAATCACACAACTGCACAAGCATCATTAACCTTAAGCCATTTGTATCTCCAAACTAACTATTCTATGCCAATCATTTCACAACTACTTTACCACAAACACATATTTAAACTATTCTATGCCATTAAGCCATGTGAATTCAATACTTAGCCTTCGTAAGGAGGTCAGTCCTGGTGATAAGCAAGCCATGCTTCTGGATGCTTGCTTGGTTCTGAGTGAGTCAGTGAGCCCTGCTATTTCCAGTGGATAATATCATACCTGCATTCCAGCTGTGGGGGTGTGTCAACCACAGGAAGTGTGTGTCTTTCACAGCATGTGGGCTAGCTGTATCAGTGAGCAGAGCTGACCATGTGATCTTGGTTATGCACTTGTTTCAAATTCCTGTCTTGTGGGAAGCTATTGTTTGGCGAATACTGTCTCACTGTCCACTTTCAGTTGAGACAATGACATCCCAGCAATCATTCTTCTGGAGACAAATCCAGCCCCATTCGTAAACACAGGTGTTGGCCCTCCTCATTGAATCTCAAAGCTTAGTGTAGTTAAAGGCTATTGTATTCCGTCTGCGGGACAGAAACTGACTATTCTTAGGTGTAATTTATTCGGAATACAATTAATCTTCAATTACTATTCCTGTGCTTAACTATGCATAAGAACATGTGAAGCCCTTTTAACATGCAAAGGGGAATCTCTAAGGTCTAAGAGCCATCTTGAGACCCACTGATACCTGTTGAACTCAGGGGAATATTAACTTATAAAATACATTATTTTGATTAAATATGCAGCGGGCACACGCATGAGGTGCATATATGGCAACGTGCAGCGTGATATTTTTCTGACTTTGACAGTCCACCCTTTGGCAGTCACCAATAACTGCCACTTCCTAAAACATTTCAAAAAGAGAAAAATATATGTCATATGTAAATACATTTCTATGATTGGGTAAGGGAGGAGAGAAGAAGGTGGGAAAAAGGGTATGACCTAGTGAGATAGCAGAAGCATGTGTGTATGAATCCATGTTTGGGGGGTCATGTATCATCGTGCCATACGTGTTTTAAATCAAGCTTCGAGGTATTGCGAAGTATACATTTGAATTCCTTCTTATCCCGTATTAAGGGTCTGTGGATGGGCTGTCAAACTTTACCGAGCTCTTTTCGGCTTTAGGTTGCGACAAAATGGGGGAGCACATTTTAGTTGATGATACATGAATGGGGGAATATGTGAGTGCTGATATCTGTGCCTATATTCCCTATCGATTATGTGTGTTATTATCTGAAGGTTGTAGAGATGAAGATAAAGAACAATTATGGTAAATGCAGTGATAAACTATGTGAGTTTAATATACATTTGTTGATTGAAATCTTGTCTGGTGTCTTGTCTTGATGTACATGTTGACTGTAGTCTCTTTGGGCTTTTGCCAAAATGCAAGCAAAAAGCTTTCTCAATGTCCATAGACTTACAAAAAAGTGTTGGGCTAGCGTAAAATTAACGTTACTAGGGATAAGGGGGTCTATGTCTGTGTAAAAGGTTGTCAAATTCTTCTTCCAAGCGAGTCCTTGTACCTTGGAGGAAAACAAAGGAGAAACGGGTGAAAGAAACAGGTCGTGGAATCACCTTTTATCACAGCGTGGTTTCAATGGTTGGGTCGTAAATCAAATCAATTTTGTTATGCGATACAGTCATTACTTCAGGCGGTACTTTTTCAATATAACATAATCCTTCTGAGTTTGGGGCAAGCCGCTCATACGCCTTTCTCCCGCATATGAAATATGCATCATCGGGGAGAACATATGGGACTGAATGTCATTACCATGTTACACATTTTCCATGTGGACTCTCCTAACCCTAATTCTCCCATCTGTCTGGTACACGTATCCGATTATATGATATGTGCACAGTATCCTGGTGATACTTCTCCAACTCTCATGATCCTACTTCCTAGGGTATACCTATATCGGAAATATTTTCCACTATCGGCTATGTGGCGTATGAGTTCTGTATCTGTAGGCATTCTATTTGCTCTATATGAAAAGGTCATGGTTTGGTTATTCCATGACACTTCCCAATTTCCCGGCTTTCGGGGATTGAAAATGTTAAAACATACTAGGGATCTATCCACATGATATTGGTGGAGCTTCAAACTAGGAGGACTGGAGATATTAAACCTCCTGTCCACCGGCATCCCACCACTTAGCTCAAGTACCTCCCCTATAGTTAAAGGGAATGGTACTAATCCTAATTTTCTATGGCCTTGAGGTACTTGAGAGCATACCCAACAATCTGTCTGATTTAACACTTTACCCACTAAGGAGTGATAGTCACTCAATGGATGCCGGTCCATGTGGATATTAAAACTGGACTGACATTTCTTGATACACCCATCCTCAACTAAGTTATCACAGAGTCTACAGATACAGTTCTCTTCAGCTAACAATCCTTCACAATGTTTACAAATAACATGGCTGCTAGATCGTTTCCGGTACTCGCCTTTGCTTGGTGATTGTGTTGCTATTGGAAATTTACACCTCCGTCTCAGTCATCAGAAACCCTTCTGGATCCTTTCTCGACCTCACTGGTACTCTCACCGAAACAGACTGCTCTGGTCAACATCATGGTCAACAGGAAAATCCATATCACAGTCTCTTGGGGCAAGTCCATCTTACAGGAGGAGAAAAGGAGAAATTTGTAATGGGGGTACAGAAAAACAGTTTGAGGGGGAGAGAAACTAGTTACGATAATTAGTTCTCTAGTCTTGTTGTTCTTCTTGTTCTGCTGTCATCTCAAAGGTGCCGTCTCTCAGTCTTCCAACCGAACATTCTGGTGATACAATATTTCTTCCAAACCAGCGCTCTTTCTGTAAGGAGAATAAATCTTGCATCACCATTTGTCTAACTGATGTGTGACATACCATCTTTAAAACATGAAAACATGAGTGAGAAGAGAGAAAACAAAAAAAAAAAAAAAGAGAGAGAGAACAATTCATATACATATATATATTACATAAACCAACAATAAACAACAACAGGAAAAAAAAACATTTTTCAAACATTTTAGAACATTGTCAGATCTGCCGTTCATCATCAGGCTGTCATATCTACATGTCCAATGGTATCCTTGCTCAGTCCCTCCCACCAGCACCTCCATTCCCCACCCTTTGTATCTGGCCAGGATACATTGATGCGGGTAGGTCATGCTGGGGTTTGGTAGACTTCTGCAAAGACCAAGTAGCTATGCAATGTTTGAGTCCTACCGATGACCGTCAGAGATGGGGAAAAAGAAAACATTTCACAGATACATTACAAATTTTTCCCGGTCATTCCTGTGTCTTCAGGGAATGACCTCCCAATTTATTAACCGTTTCCTCAGGCTTACCATCAGTCCTAATGATCGCCTTTCCTGACTACATATCATGGGTGTGGCCCAAACTCCTTCCTATGTGATCTCTGATTACAATTTGGTGTGTCATAACTTTGCTCATATCTTTGTCTAGGGGGTTTATATGAATTTGGTCTACTTCTTGATCTACAATCTCTTGCAAAATGACCTTCCTTCTGGCAATTATAACACCTTTTCACCTTTGACTTACCCACAGGGATCTGGGGCTTCTTTGTTTCCCTGTGCTTGATGATGCCCAACAGCGTAGTTCCTTAATGCAGTTACTGAGTTATTTCTCCAGTTAGGTAGAGAGGCTTGTATACTCGTTCTTAATACTTCCTTTAAACCATTTATTAACACCTAAACTGCTACTTTCCTGTAGTGTACATTTGTTTTAATATATTGTGTTCACCCTGACAGGATTTTGTTCCAATATGCTATTTTGTGTTAACTCTTTGGTGTAAGATGCATTTGTCTGTGAGTAACATACAATACCGTACTTACCTGTTGACATGACCTCACCTGACCCTCCGTTAGGGGGTTCTGCTATTGCCTTTACCAATTTGGCCGTGTCCCTCTGGGTGTCTCGTATGATGACTGCTGGGTAGAGTGTTGACATCGTGTTGGTTTCACCTTCTCGCTGGTAATCCTGAGGGGAGTTTAACATGGGGTGCGACTTGCACAGGTTAACATTTGTAATTTTGACACTTTCATTTTTATAAACATTATTACATTTGTTACTTTCATTCTTAATACAGTTACTAAGTGCATTTTTTTATCGTACACCATCGCGCCATTCTCTGCAGCCATAATCCTCTCCATTGCCATGTCTCTCTTCCCAAGATGAGAGTCAGATATGTAAGTTAAATTTCTTTGCATTTCACTTTCGTGTTGCCACAATTTTAAATAATCATAATGTTTACTACGCCTTTTTGAAGATTTAATCAGGCACACTCTTCTCCTTAAATTCTGTAACACTTCTGGGTTAAAAGTACCTACCCGGGGAAACTTTTCCCCGTCATGCACAGTCATCCTTTCCCATTCATTGCATAATATTTCTGTGTGATGACCATCTTGGTCTGATTTCTCACACATGACCTTGCCGACCTGATTGATCGGTTTCAAATCAACCTGAACCAGGGTTGATCGCCCCTTACCTGAACAAGTGGCCCCCATCTCTGCAGGCGTTGCTTTCACTACCTCTGACTTCCAATCAGGGTCTCCGGCAACCCTCACAGAAAACCAAAATGTCCGGGGTAAGGCTGCGGTGGGGGTTTTGCCTCGAGGTCCGCCCACTTAACTCCGCCCACGCTGGCCAATACGGCGACCAAAGTTCCCAGAGGTTCCGTACCCAACCTAGGGCCCCTAAGTACGTCTACTTGCTCAGGCGTGTGGGAGTGTCTTACCCTCCCCAGCAAGTGTCAGTCGCTGGAATGTCCCCGAGTGATCAGGCTACTTCCCTTAAAATAAAAAAAATTACACAAATCACGTTAACAATGTGCAAGTAGCGTTCTTCTGAATTCAAGACACGCTAATGCACACAATCACATGCGGTACAATCGTATCTGCACACAAGCAACTAATCTTATGTGCGGAACCATCAGTGGAATCGAAAATTTCTGCTGCGAATTCCTTCAACCTTGAGCTTTTTTGGCCTATATGGGTCTCGAACCAACCCCTCTTCGGTTGTGCTCTCTACTTCTAGTCTGCTGTACCTGAACCTCTTGTTCTGTGACCTCCTGGTCCATGACCTCCTGGTCTGTGACCTCCTGGTCTGTGATGTACAGCAGACTCTACTGCTCATTAATGTGTCGAGTCTAACAAGGGACGCCTCCCAAGCCACCCCACGATATCACTCTCGCTGGTGTATCTCTTTCTACTGGCCTATGGTTCCCGCTTCCGTAATAAAAGAGAATTCTTATATATACACACACTCTTACCACATGTACACTTTAATTTTTATTTCTGCGCAGAAATCCTTTCATTCAGTATTAGCCTAACCCAGAAGAATTGCAACAGAGAAAGTCTTTTTCTTTTAACTTTTAAACTTTTGGATTTGAGATAGATTTGTGTTATTTTCGCGTTACTTCCTTATCGCTTACTAAACAATACTATTGTGCGGTTTGTATTATGTGGGCGTATCCGTACGCTCCGTTGCGTAATATACGCTCCGTGCGTCGACCCTTGCATTGCGTACGCCCTGCCCTTGTAAGGACACGTGTACACAACCCAAGTACGTCCACAGTAACATACTACACGTTTATCAATGTGAATGATCTTTAACAGTAATCATTCACTATACACCACCCAAATCTCCCTTGTATTCTTAGGCGAGACTGTGTGCGTGCCTTTTACAATTATACCCTTAAATATTACTTTTTATCTTTTAACTATTAATAACAACAAATGTCTCAGCGCTTTACCAATGGTATGTGGCAATCAGGAGAATGAGATGTGAAAATACACAGATGAAAATGCAATTCTAATTAAATCTAATAACATACATTGATGTAAGCACACGCATATAGATATTACATATATGTACCAATCATTATTACTTATGTGAGACCTTATTCAGTGCTTCTAATTTGCATATGAATGTACTTTTTTAACTAACTCTGTAAAGGCAATTTCTTTCACTGCTGGGAGAGAAAAAAAAATGACAAATCAGTCACACAGGTTAATTTGCATTTCAATGGCCATCCTACAAGTAGCAGAGTTAAAACAGGTTCTTGAAGAGAGACAGTGACCAAAAAAAAAAACTACTTTGTTTTATTTGTGTATTTCTTAAATCAAATATTTTATGTATTATTATTTTTTTTTTTAATCTCTATCTGAACCACTTATGATTGACTATGATATGGACTAAACGAATGCATTAAAAAAAACCTCATTAAATGATGATTTCTTTTTGACAATGGATGGCTGATTATTTCCTGAAAATCAGCCATTTTAGAAAAAAAAATTACCTTCCCAAAATGGCCGCTGCTCCTCCCCCTTCCACATCCATGAGGTTTACACAAAATGGGGGACAGACCTTTTGTCACAAAGAAAATCATCATGCCAGCTCCTTTTAGTTATCATGCTATGCAGAGCGATTAAAAATAATTTTTAAACCTATTTAAACAGACACCATCCAATCTGCGTGTGTAGTTGGCACCAAATAGAAATAAAAACCAGATTTACAAAGACAATAACGTACTGTTCCTACCTTCCGGTTCCAGATTCCCTCAGCACTCCTTACTAAGTGAAGCAGACGCTTATCTGGTCAGCACTGCGAGGGATAGCACCTTCCCGCCTTTTGCTGATCGATAATGTCTGCTAAAGTTACCTAGTGCAGATATGTGAAGACCAGAGGAGCCCTCAATTGACAAAGCCTATATGTTTATCCTATTTAAAACACTTTAAAAGGTTAAGAGACACAGTACGCAATTGGCGCAAAAGGTACCGCAAGGGTACGCCCTTAGTGTAGCAGACGCTGTGCACAGGGTGTGAGCACAGGCGTCGCAGACACTTACAGAATTAAACTTTAATAACTATACCTTAAGGAATGTACTTATACTGTAAACATTTGTGCAGTGATAATGTGTAGATGTAATGCAGTGTAACCTTGTTAGTTTAAAAGCTGTATGAGCGTATGTGACGCTCTGAGAACCCCTTAGCAATATAATAAACACTCTAATACCGGTCTAAGGTCACAACACCTTTAAGGAAGAGAATGAACGTTCAATTGCAAAAGAATAATACAATACAAGTTATACACTACCAAGATAACATAAAATACCTAACCGAATCACTACACATAAAATACAATACAGATACAATTACATTTAAAGGGGGGAAGGAGAGAGAGAATGGCTTACAACATTAATAGGAGATAAATATGTCTGCAGAGAATTTATACATGTGAGAAACAATCGCTGCGCAGTTAGTCAATGCTGAGACCCTTTGTGGAGAGAAAAATTGAGCTCACCCAGGCTGGCTGTCCCTATATACACAACACCCAGCAACAACACAATGGTCCCTACAATACCGCATGGGACAGAAGCTAGACTCCATTTTGGGAAAAACTCCCATGATTCCAAAGTCTGTAACATATGATTTAAAAGGGAATGCTAGCAGCCATTTTAGATTTGCAAGTCCAAACACATGGCATTCTTTAATTGACAAAGCCTATACCATAATCACATAGCAGAAGACACAAGATTCCACTATATTCCAAAATGTCCAAGCCTCAACACAATGCATATGTTCTGATTTTACAATTCCAAACCATCTAAATCACCTTTCACAATTTCAAGCCAACACAGTATCACAAGACCAGATTACCAGGTACCCACAAGTATCAGCCTGCTATTGCTACAAGCACATGACTACAGTAACAAAAGGAAGTATGTTTTGACTTCTAACCTTCAGCAAGAAGCATCATGTAAAACTACTATAATCTGTTATAAATCACCATCCATAAATGTATACCAGAGATGCTATGCTACAGATTGTCTACTGTTCCAATTCATTACAGATTTCATAGAGTATCATCCCAAACACCCAACAATCACACAACTGCACAAGCATCATTAACCTTAAGCCATTTGTATCTCCAAACTAACTATTCTATGCCAATCATTTTACAACTACTTTACCACAAACACATATTTAAACTATTCTATGCCATTAAGCCATGTGAATTCAATACTTAGCCTTCGTAAGGAGGTCAGTCCTGGTGATAAGCAAGCCATGCTTCTGGATGCTTGCTTGGTTCTGAGTGAGTCAGTGAGCCCTGCTATTTCCAGTGGATAATATCATACCTGCATTCCAGCTGTGGGGGTGTGTCAACCACAGGAAGTGTGTGTCTTTCACAGCATGTGGGCTAGCTAGAAAGAAAAGTTGCAGCGCATATAGATTAGAATTAATAAGATTCTATTTATTAAAACACATATAAGAATAAAAATATATATATTTAAACAAACTGTGCAATTTATACCACCGGCCGGTCAGTACATTTTTACAATAATTAATGCATGCATATATCAAATGTAGCATAAATTGTAACAAATTGCTTCCTCTCTGTTCAATCACTTTAAGCAATAAAATTATAATATAATCTGATATATCTGATAATTATACAGACTGGATAATGCGCTCAGAAGTTTTTCCTTTGAGATTATATATCAGTCATTTTTGGTGAAGAAGATAATGATGGTAAGATATATTTCTCACTTCAGGTGCAGGTAATTATGCTGTGAATAACTGCAACCTGTAATTGAGCCAATGCTCTCACTGAAAATGTGTCTGGCCAGACATAAATACAATGCGGTCTCACCACTCCTGTGCGTGGATACTTTCACCTGGAATGTCCGACAGTCAGACTGTTATACTGCTGTCCGGAGGTCTTTTCAGCAAAATCCTACACTCCATTAAGATGCGATTGGAATTCTTCACCGCTTATACGATCCCCCAGAGATGACTGCACAATAAAAGGTTGAGAGCACCAGCAGCCGGGAGGACATTCCAGGTGAAAGTATCCACGCACAGGAGTGGTGAGACCGCATTGTATTTATGTCTGGCCAGACACATTTTCAGTGAGAGCATTGGCTCAATTACAGGTTGCAGTTATTCACAGCATAATTACCTGCACCTGAAGTGAGAAATATATCTTACCATCATTATCTTCTTCACCAAAAATGACTGATATATAATCTCAAAGGAAAAACTTCTGAGCGCATTATCCAGTCTGTATAATTATCAGATATATCAGATTATATTATAATTTTATTGCTTAAAGTGATTGAACAGAGAGGAAGCAATTTGTTACAATTTATGCTACATTTGATATATGCATGCATTAATTATTGTAAAAATGTACTGACCGGCCGGTGGTATAAATTGCACAGTTTGTTTAAATATATATATTTTTATTCTTATATGTGTTTTAATAAATAGAATCTTATTAATTCTAATCTATATGCGCTGCAACTTTTCTTTCTTGCTTGTTTGATTTTTAATCTAATAGGGGTGAGTAGCCCTATGTTGCTGGCAGCATATTGATTAGGAGTGACAGAGCGCCAGATTCAGCATTTTGTTGTTATGTGGGCTAGCTGTATCAGTGAGCAGAGCTGACCATGTAATCTCGGTTATGCACTTGTTTCAAATTCCTGTCTTGTGGGAAGCTATTGTTTGGCGAATACTGTCTCACTGTCCACTTTCAGTTGAGACAATGACATCCCAGCAATCATTCTTCTGGAGACAAATCCAGCCCCATTCGTAAACACAGGTGTTGGCCCTCCTCATTGAATCTCAAAGCTTAGTGTAATTAAAGGCTATTGTATTCCGTCTGCGGGACAGAAACTGACTATTCTTAGGTGTAATTTATTCGGAATACAATTAATCTTCAATTACTATTCCTGTGCTTAACTATGCATAAGAACATGTGAAGCCCTTTTAACATGCAAAGGGGAATCTCTAAGGTCTAAGAGCCATCTTGAGACCCACTGATACCTGTTGAACTCAGGGGAATATTAACTTATAAAATACATTATTTTGATTAAATATGCAGCGTGCACACGCATGAAGTGCATATATGGCAACGTGCAGCGTGATATTTTTCTGACTTTGACAGTCCACCCTTTGGCAGTCACCAATAACTGCCACTTCCTAAAACATTTCAAAAAGAGAAAAATATATGTCATATGTAAATACATTTCTATGATTGGGTAAGGGAGGAGAGAAGAAGGTAGGAAAAAGGGTATGACCTAGTGAGATAGCAGAAGCATGTGTGTATGAATCCATGTTTGGGGGGTCATGTATCACCCAGTGGTGCAGGGGATGGCACTGAGCTTCAGCCTAGGCTTAGGGTATACTTGAGAGGGGGAAACCTTTATTGTGGGGTCCCTACTTCACAAGAAATCCCTGTCCTGTGCTGACTATTTGGTGGGTACAATGCTTTGGCACAAACATGAAAATGTATGTGTTGTACAGACATGGCCACACACAGGTGCAACGACTTTGCCCACAAATTAGTTGCACGCATGCAGATACACACCATTCATTTTTATAGGCAGCCACCAGGCTGTGAATAGTTGAATCCTGACACATACTGCAGCAAGCCACGACGAACGTGGCTACTTCTGTATTCTTTTTATAGAAAAGTCTTGTGACTTGATTCGGTAGTCTATTGACTTCTATTTATTGAATTGGGCATAATTTTCAGTTCATATTATGATAATGCTCCCGTGTTAAAGTTTAGTGAGTATCTGAGTTTCAAAAATGCGTAAACTAGAATGATAATGTAAACTCAGACCAACAAAAAAAGTAGTAAATGATCTCTGTAATGCCTTTGCTGCTTTGCTACACAGGACATTGGTGCTTATTCAGGTTGGATTGCAAATCGCGATCCAACGGGAATTTTTACATTTACCCAGCAGACATATGTGCAGCACCCACCTCCGCTTGTGCCCACACTTTCTGTGGGGAGCCGCAGAAAATGCAATTGCCTCTGTATGTCAATCAGGCAAAGGCGGTCACAGGGTTGGGGAGGTGGGAAACGCTCCGTTTCCAGGGAGAAGACAGAGCGTTGCTGGGGCGGTGTGTCACAAACGAGGGTGGAGTCGGCCGAGCAGGGGCATGTCATGGGTGTGATCATGGCGGCTGCATGACATCACACGCAGCAGCCGTGATTAGGGAGAAGTCGGCGGGTCTCCTGTGGCTGCAGCTGAGCTGCGCCTGCAGGAGGCATCAGGTATTTCTGCTAACATCTAACATGATCACTCGCAAATTCTGCTTGTTAAAGGGGGTGAGACTTCAGTAAGCATGATGGGTGGCCTTGCCAAGCGATGGGCGGCCCCCAGCATGCTAGAGAAAGGAAAGCAAATTCTGCTGATTAGCAGAATTTGCTATCCTTACTGAATAAGCCCCATAATCCCCCAGGAAAGCACCAGATGTGACAAACAAGGGATGATGAAAATATCATATTATATGAATTCAGGAGACAGAGGCATAGTCAAGAGAGCCGAGCAAATGGGAAACAATCTGGGTTTTGGACAAAAAGCTAGTAAAAACAAGTTCAGAAACAGTGCAAGGTCAGGATTGCAGATGCTAGAATATTCAAAGAGTTCTGGGTCAATATCAATTATTTTCAAGTAAGCTGTAGCAGGTTCACACACGATCCAAAGGGCAGGCACTATTACCAGAACTGGAAAATAAACTTTCTTCCTTATATATTTACCACGTGTAGGATATTGACTGCAGCCAAAAAATGGTTGGAGAGCAGGAGTTGTCCAAAAGCTCAAGAATACTAGAAGCAACTGGCTGGAGCACTGATATCAAATTCACAAAATACTATATTAAAATACTGCTAATCACCCCAGTGATGACATTTTTTAAGGCTATTGTACTAATCTACTACTTATAACAGTCTACTTTATTTCCATAGATCAATTTTGGAGCCACTGACCCTATCTTAAATGACAGACAATTATATCCAACTTTTTCACGGATTGTCCCAGATGATCAGGACCGTTATGCAACTATTGTTAAGTGTCTGCTCCATTTTGGATGGAACTGGGTTGGAATCATTACACCAAGTGATGGTAGTGGGGACATGGAGTCACAAGAACTGAGTAAACTGATGAGTCAGCATGGGATCTGCATTGAGTTTATCATTAAATTATGTGATGATGAAAAAATTAATAGAAGGAAATTTCTGGAGATGAAACAATTTACATCTAAAATTCTAATACTATGTGGTATTGGTAACATAAATTTATTTTATTTTTTTGAAGAGAATGAATTTATTAATGAAAATTTCACATTAATCCTCAGTGACACATGGACTAATGTCAAATATTTGAAAGATATCTACTTCCCTTCCATAAATTACAGCTTAATTTTTATATTGCCTCCTAAAAATTTTTCTAAGATTAATCATTTTATAAACAATCCAAACCCATTTGAAAGACCAAATGACCCAATACTGGAAGATACTTGGTTGATGTTTTATGAATGTCTTTCCCAAAATATATTCAAAAATACAGTTTATCAGATTATGCATAATTTTTCTGGACATAATTGCAGTGAAATAAAACATATTCAAGAGACATTTTATGGCATTGTAGAATCGAAGCCCCACTATACATACATGTCAGTATATGCTCTGGCTCATGCTCTGAACAGAATGAATCTGCATAAAAATAAAGCTAAAACATTTGAATTAAAACAAACAGTAAGTTGTGTGTATGTAAGCAGGGCTTAAAGTGGTCCTGGAGAGGTGGTGGAACTCGTTTTCCCCGCCACCCAACCCCTAACCCGTCACCCTTACATTAAGTGGAGCCAAGGCCAGTGCTAGTGTTTTCAGCACCTCCCTGCAAACTATAAATTAGTGCCCTACTTCCAATACTTTATAAAGGGACATTGATCTCACAAGAAAGAAGTGTAATTACATAGTAGTACCCCCAGTTCAAATTACACAGTAGCACAATCTTATTCACATTACACCGCATGTAGTGCCCCTGATTTATATTACACCACATAGTAATGCCCCTTATTCAAGTTACCTTACTCCTTAGTGCCATTTATTCACATTGCACTTTACAATGGTACCCTTATATACAATGCCCACAGTAGTGGCCCTTATACGCAATTCCCACAGCCCCTTATGGGATACGGTCATTAGGTCGACACAGCTTAGGTTAACAGTCATTAGGTCGACCACTGAAGGTCGACATGCGTTAAGTCGACATGGTCAATAGGTTGACCTGGTCATTAGGTCAACAGGTCAAAAGGTTGACATTAGTTTTTCACTTTTTTTCTTTATTTTTTGGACTTTTTCATACTTGACGATCCACGTGGACTACAATTTGGAATGGTAACCTGTGCCAAGTGCAGCGGTAGCAAGGCGAGGTACCTTGCCTGAAGCATGGTGAGCAAAGTGAGCGATGCGAGGGGACACGGTGCACTTATTAGGGTTCCCCGTCACTTTCCGAAGAAAACAACACAAAAAAGTCCAAAAACTCATTTTGACCTTTTGACCTGTCGACCTAGTACATGTCGACCTAATGACTAGGCCAACCTATTACCCCTGTCAACCTAATGCATGTCGACATTCCATGGTCAACCCAATGACTGTCAACCTTAGCTGAGTTTACCCAATGATCCATAACCCCCTTATACGCAATTCCCACAGTAGTAGTGACACTTACACATAATGACCACAGTAGTGCTGCTTATACACATCTTTGCTTTTGTCACTCCAGCAGCTCACCACCTGTATCCCTGTATTCAGTAGCTTCCCCACCTCTCTTGTCCCTCCAGCCACCTCTCATCTTGTCTTCAAGATGCACAGAGCCTGCTCCTCTTCATGGATCCTCTTCACTTCAGTGGTGGTGACAGCATGACATCACATACACCGTGCCAGAAAAGGAAGCCACTGGGACCTGAGGAAGGGATGAATGCTGTCCAACAGACACAGTACAGTATGTGTGAATACCAGGAGGGATGGGCTGTGAATGGAAGAGGACCGTGGAGCCACCAGGACCTGAGGAAGAGGGAGGTGGCAGCAGCTCATCAGTAACACTAGCACCACCTACATCATCTATTGATGTAGGTGATGGGGCAGGATTTTCTGTTGGAATTACTGTGCAGGGCAATTGAGGTTCCCCCTCACTTTATCCCCTGTATGTAAGAGAGTGAAGAGAGAATTGTCAGTATTGAGTACTTGAATTTGATTTGCAACACTATTGCCATGACATTAGGATCAAATCGATTGGATGGTGGCATAATTATCACAAATCCAGTCAGTGGTTCTGCATATTTATCAGTATATATTGGCCCTGCTTATTTTCAGGGTATAGAGTATAAATAGGATGTATTTATAATGCTGGTGGGCAGTATCCCAGCATTAAGGAGACTGATGCTGGAATTCTGCCTTCCAACATTTTACCAGTGGTCAGAATCCCTACACCCCCCCACCCCCAGTAATTCCCACTCAGTTGTTGGGTCTACACCACCAACCAAGTGAGAATAGAACCTGTGGTGAGCAAATCTTGCCACTGGGCCCACAGCAGAGTGAGCACAGCAAGCCCAGGGAGTCCTCCCTTTCCCTCTTACCAACTCTGACATCTATTATCCCATGTATCTGGTGAGGAAGTCATGGCCCTCATCCGTTCCTCCCCCCACAACCTCCCCACTTAATCCCATCCCCTCCCACCTCCTTTGCTACCTCTCTCCTTCTGCCTGTTTCCATCTTACCCACCTTCTCAATTTCTCCATCTCATCAGGCACTGTCCCCTCAGCCTTCAAGCACGCTCTTGTCTCCCCTATTCTTAAAAAACCTACCCTTGATCCAAACCCTCTATCCAACTATCGACCCATCTCTCTCCTTCCTTTTGCCTCTAAACTTCTTGAGCGTATTCAATACAGACAGAAACCAAGTTGCGCTCAACAATCAGAAAAAAAACATTTATTATAAAAATTAACAGCAATTCTCCCGGGAGTACAATTAATATAGATAAATTATCATAAATCTATACGGTACAGAATCACTGTGTCCAAATGAATGGTAATAATGCAGGTATTATTTAATAATTGTGACATATGGCCCACAAACGGTATGATGTATTCAACAATAGTGGTAATAATTACACTCTTTTAAACGCCATATAGGTCTGTGTGCCAATAATAACTCACTTGTTATGTAGAAGTCTCAAACAGTCCTTGTTCCGTGCGGACATATATTAGTTCCAATATTTCTGTAAATGGAAATTGTCCTTATGGAAGGTTTTAAGCACTGAAATTTATGCAGGGATGGACAGATGAGCTATGTCCACCAAAACCAAACCGCTGTAGTGGTGTTAGCAGGGACAGCCCGGAGTGATGTTAGTGCAGCCAGCCATTTACCCCCGCACGGGGGAGTGAGAGCGGTGTCTGAGTTGGCCGCCGGGTTGAAATGGAATAGAGCCGCGCACAGGCTGTCAGACCCGGATCGCTGGAAGTTGCCTCTGTGACACGGTGTCCATGCGCTCTCACCTGAAACGGCTGTGCTTACCTCCCACGGGCAGCTCCTACTGAGCCTTCCTGCACTTCACCTGCTGTAGGAGAGGGACTGTTGGAGCCACGGATATGTTGCGCTGGCTGTGTGTGAGAACCAGCCACGCTCTGAGTGGCAATGTTGAAGTTATGTCTCCTTGCCAAGCTCCAAATTGACCTCACTTGAATGAACCGCCGACTGGGTTAAAAGGCACCGGAGCCACGGCACCTAAGCGTCAGCTGGGCGGTATAGAGCTGTACAATACAGCGGCCGTCAGGGACTGATCTCCTGTGTTGGCTCAAAGTGAGCTGGACTTCAGTTGATGAAAGGGTACACCTGTATCTAACGCGTTTCAACGCCAACAGGGCGTCTTTTTCCAAAGACAGTTCAGAGTCAAGGGTGAAGCCTAGGCAGTGAGCTTGCGCCGTAGGGTAGATAGTCGCATTGTCAACAGTTATGGAGATATCAAGTACTCTTGGCTGGTGTGAAAATAGTTCATTCAGTTTTGGCAATGTTGAGTTTGAGGTGTCGAGATGACATCCATGATGAAATGGCAGACAGGCATCCAGTGACACGAGCCAATACAAATGGTAATAAATCTGTGGAGGATAGGTAGATTTGAGTATCATCAGCGTACAAATGATACTTAAATCTGAAGGAGCTGATTAGTTTACCAAGAGATGAGGTAAAGATAGAGAACAGCAGAGGACCCACGACTGAGCCTTGTGGTACTCCAACTGATAGAAGTAGAGAAGAAGTAATATCAGAGAAGTGAACACTGAAAGAGTGATTAGATAGGTAGGGTGAGAACCAAGTAAGGGCTGTGTCCATCTAAGAAACATACATCTAAGAAACATATCCAAAATACAACCATATCTTACACAAGACACAGCAAAAACTCTAATCCATGCTCTCATTATCTCCCGCATTGATTATTGTAATAGTCTCCTGACTGGTCTTCCCAAACATAGGCTCTCACAACTAGAATCCTTTTTGAATGCAGCTGCGAGGCTAATCTTCCTTGCCAGACGTTCATCGTCTGCAGATCCGCTCTGTCAGTCCCTCCATTGGTTACCGGTATTCTACCATATTAAATATAAAATACTTTTACTCACATACAAGGCTATTAACCAAACTGCACCAACATACATCTCTTCACTCATCTCAAAATATCTCCCTACCCGACCTCTCCGCTCTGCACAAGATCTACGTCTCTCATCCACACGCATTACTTGTTCACACTCAAAATTACAGGACTTTATCTGGGCTTCACCCACTCTGTGGAATGCCCTCCCACACACAGTAAGACTCGTCTCTAGTCTCCAAACCTTTAAATGTTCCCTGAAAACTCACCTCTTCAGACAAGCCTATCAAATTCCAGACCCACCCACATAACCTTCAGTGCTTCCCTATCTAATTACATCCTCTGTAGAGTATTCATAACATCACATATCTTGTCTTTCTTTAGTCTCAAACCCTCCTGACACTTGGATAACTTTGTGGGGTATCATCATACAACCCCATAAAGAACCTAGCAATCTGGTGGACCATTATGCAATAGATAGCATCTATCCTTGTGTATCTATGCCTATTTGCTTATAGATTGTAAGCTTGCGAGCAGGGCCTTCCTACCTCTATGTCTGTCTGTTTTTACCCAGTTTTGTTCTATTACTGTTGTTCTAATTGTAAAGCGCAACGGAATATGCTGCGCTATATAAGAAACTGTTAATAAATAATTAATAAATAAATGTGTTTACTGAAGACCTAGGGATTGCAGTGTTTGTATGAGAAGAGAGTGTCAAAAGCAGCAGAGGGATCTAGAAGAATAAGTAGTGTGTAATGGCCTTTCAATCTAGCAGTGACTAGATCATTCACTACTTGTTAGGCGCCGTGGTCCGCGATGTCCTCGCGGCCCGGCGCCTAGCAACTAGGGACGCCGAGCGTGCTAACCGCTGGGTCCCTAGCAACGCTGGGACGCCGTGCGCGCTGAGCCGCCGGCTCCCTAGCAACGCTGGGACGCCGGGCGC
Organism: Pseudophryne corroboree; assembly: GCF_028390025.1. Classification (NCBI taxonomy): domain Eukaryota; kingdom Metazoa; phylum Chordata; class Amphibia; order Anura; family Myobatrachidae; genus Pseudophryne; species Pseudophryne corroboree. Next base: position 40,103 of record NW_026969086.1, read on the forward strand.
GCTGAGCCGCCTGGACCCTAGCAATGGGGACGCCACGGGCGGACCGCGCTCCCCATTGCAGGGTCAATCAAGTTAACCACATACACTTGTCTTCTGGTCGTGCAGCAAGGCAGCTTTATGGCATTCATGCTAATCAGGCTCTGAACATCTGATTGGAGGACTCCATGCTAAATACCTTCTCAGTGCTTCACACAGATGCCGGTAATAGCTTCCTGCATGCTGCTTAGGTTTGCTGAACGTCTGTTCCAGTCCTGCTGTGTCCGGTCATTCCTGTCATCAGAGTTCCTGAATCTTGGAGTTGTCATCTCATCCCAAGGAGTCTTCTGGTCCTCAATTGCCCGCAATAGTCGCCAGAGGATCTCGTGTGGTTTTCGTGAGTTCCGGCTCTGCCGCGTGCTGCGGCCTAGCCCGCTTCATTTTGTATTCTGTTTCGGAGCATTTGCTGAGGTTTCCGCTTCCACAAGTCCTCTCCGGAACTCGGCGGTGCCGGGTAGGAGAGTGGACAAGTGGGTATTTTGGTTGTCCTTTTCCCTGGCGGTTTTCCGCACATATTCTAGTTTTAGGTTAGTTTGTAGCCCCTGGCTTTGTTGTTTAGTTAGAGGGCCCTTTGTTATCACCCTGTCTCGGATTTCTCTTTGTCTCCTAAGACCTGAGGGGGCATCGGAGTTGGGCAGACGTAATCCGCCCTTCAAACGCGGCTGCCATGGGCTCAAGCAACCATAGTCTCGCAAGAGATTTCTGACAGCACGGGCGAGACAACGGAGTTAGGGCGCCAGGGGCTATTCCCGTTCCCTTTCCCAGCATTACGTTCCAGTGCTCAGGTCCTTGCTATAAGATCTCCCCAGACCAGAGTGCTGGAATCATAACATTATTACCGGCCATACCAAAACTTAAAATTAAACGGGTTTAATTTTTTCTCATTCTGTTTTTGTGAGAGTTTATCGGCCTCATGAATCCGACAGGTTTAGGGCCAAGTCCCGGTCAGCTCTTAGTCAACCAGATTCAAGAATTTACTCAGATGGTTCAGGATCTTTCTCTTCGGGTGAGATCGCAGGAAGATCTTTTGCGAGCCTCCCCGAAGGTAGTCCCTGAACCAAAGATGCATTTGCCCGACCGTTTTTCCGGTGACAGAAAAGATTTTTTTAATTTTAAAGAAGCCTGTAAGCTTTATTTTTGTTAAAGACCAACATCCTCTGGTACCGAATCTCAGCGGGTTGGGATTATTATTTCTTTACTTCAGGGGGATCCTCAGACCTGGGCATTTGGTTTAAAAGCTGAGGATCCTGCGTTGTTATCTGTAGACGCCTTTTTTAAGTCATTAGGGCTCTTGTATGATGACCCAGATAGAGAGGCGTCCGCTGAGAGTCATCTGCGCGCTCTCAAACAAGGTAGAAATCCAGCGGAGGTTTATTGTACCGAGTTTCGCCGTTGGCCGAACAACTGTGGCTGGAGTGACCCGGCCCTGTGCAGTCAGTTTCGCCTCGGTTTATCTGAATTTATTAAAGACAGTCTCCTCCAGTACCCCGCTCCTGAGACTCTTGATAAACTCATGGAGCTTGCTATAAAGATTGATCGTCGTCTCCGAGAGCGGAGGGCTGAAAGAGGAACAACTGTAAGGTCTAGTCCTTGTGTTTATACCTTCCCAGAGGACGTCGAGGAGCCCATGCTGATAGGTCTCTCCCGGCTGTCTCCTGAGGAAAGAACCAGAAGACAAAAATCCGGTCTTTGTTTGTACTGTGGGGATAAGGGACATTTTGCTTGTAACTGCCCGAACAAGTTGGGAAACGCTCTGACCAGGTGAATGATGAGGGGGTTCACTTAGGTCTGCAGCTTATCTCCTCAAACAACTCTCTATTAGTCCCTGTTAAGGTTTCCTTTTGCAGCCTCAGTTCTTTGGTGTCGGCTTTTGTCGACAGTGGAGCTGCAGGAAACTTTATGGATTTAACTTGGGCTAAGGCCTGAGGCATTCCACATTTACCATTAGATAGATGTATCACCATGCACGGCTTAGATGGGGGTCCACTTTCCAATGGGGTAATTACTCACCGTACACCTCCAGTAATACTTACAGTAGGAGCCTTACATTCTGAAGATATTGAATTCTACCTTACACATTGCCCGGCAGTTCCTGTTGTTTTGGGTCACCCTTGGCCTGCCTTTCATAATCCCACCATTGATTGGCGGTCCGGGGAGATTTCCCAATGGGGTACTTTTTGTGTTAAAGAATGTATTTCGTATCCAGTCAGAGTTGCAGCAGTCGTCCCAGAGCTCATTCCGGTGGAATACCAGGAGTTCGCCGATGTCTTCTCCAAAGGCAATGCGGACATTCTGCCTCCCCATCGGCCCTATGATTGTGCAATTGAGCTAGTTCCAGGTGCCACTTTGCCTAAGGGGAGATTATATGCCTTGTCCGGGCCAGAAACCACGGCCATGAATAATTATATTCAGGAAAGCCTAAAGAAGGGATTTATTAGACCATCGAAATCTCCTTTAAGTGCTGGTTTTTTCTTTGTGGAGAAAAAAGATGGCTCGCTTAGATTATGCATTGATTTTAGGGCTCTGAATAAGATATCCGTTAAAAACACCTATCCTTTGCCGTTAATTTCTGTGCTTTTTGATCAGTTACGTTCCGCCGTGATTTTTTCTAAAATTGACCTTAGGGGAGCTTATAACCTCATCCGAATTAAATCTGGGGATGAGTGGAAGACGGCTTTCAGCACTCAGTCGGGTAACTATGAATACCTGGTGATGCCGTTCGGCCTGTCAAATGCTCCGGCAGTTTTTCAAGACCTCATTAACGATGTTCTCCGTGACTTCCTAGGGAAATTCGTGGTCGTTTATTTAGACGACATCTTGATTTATTCTGAATCGATGGAACAACATGTTACCCAGGTGCGTCTGGTTCTTCAAAAGTTACGTGAGAATCATTTATATGCCAAGCTGGAGAAGTGTGATTTTCACATCACAGAAATATCTTTTTTAGGGTACATAATTTCTCCCCAGGGATTTTCCATGGAACCGAAGAAGCTCCAGGCCATCCTTAATTGGGCGCAACCCACTAATTTAAAAGCAATTCAGCGCTTTTTAGGGTTTGCGAATTATTATAGGCGGTTCATTCATTCTTTTTCTGACCTGGTTGCTCCCATAGTAGCTCTGACTATAAAAGGAGCGGATCCTTCCAATTGGTCGCATGAAGCTGAGTTGTCTTTCCAGGCCTTGAAACAAGCCTTTGTCTCGGCTCCTGTCCTCAGACATCCTAATCCGGAATTGCCCTTTATTGTGGAGGTTGATGCCTCAGAGGTTGGAGTGGGGGCTGTCCTTTCTCAAGAAGATCCGGAGTCTCTGGAGTTACATCCTTGTGCCTTTATGTACAGGAAATTCTCCTCCGCTGAATCCAACTATGACGTTGGTAATCGGGAGTTACTGGCAGTAAAATGGGCTTTCGAGGAATGGAGGCATTGGCTGGAGGGAGCTAGACATACTATTTTGGTTTTAACTGACCATAAGAACCTGCAATATATTGTATCAGCTAAACGGCTTAATGCTCGGCAAGCACGTTGGGCATTATTTTTTACTCGTTTCAGGTTTATCATCACTTTCAGGCCTGGTTCCAAGAATACGAAAGCTGATGCCCTGTCACGTAGCTTTCTTCCGGTTCACAATAGCAATCCTGTTGTTACCCCCATAGTTCCATCTTCGGTCATCCGGGCAGGCCTCACACAGGATTTATTTACCCAGTTAAACCAGCTTCAACACCAAGCTCCTAGACTTACTCCTGCTGGTCGTCTTTATGTCCCTGAATTTTTGAGAGCCACTGTTTTATCTGAGTTTCATGACAACAAAGTCTCAGGGCATCCGGGTATCACTAAGACCTTGGAGCTAGTCTCTCGCTTAGTGTGGTGGCCTAGTCTTACTAAAGACGTTAAGGAATTCGTCCATTCCTGTCAGGTTTGTGCACAGCATAAGGTTCCTCATTCGTTGCCTATCGGGCAACTCATGCCTTTAACTGTTCCTCTCAGGCTATGGTCTCATATCTCCATGGATTTCGTGGTTGACCTTCCCCTTTCAGCCGGATTCCGAGTCATTTGGGTGGTAGTGGACCGTTTTAGTAAAATTGCTCATTTTATTGCTCTTCCCCGATTGCCTTCTGCTCAAGGGTTGGCAGTTTTGTTCCTCCGCCATGTGTTCAGGCTTTATGGTTTGCCCACTGATATTGTTTCTGATCGGGGTCCACAATTCATCGCACAATTCTGGAAACGTTTTTGTGCCTCTTTGAAGATTAAACTGTCTTTAACATCTGGTTATCACCCACAGTCTAATGGGCAAACCGAACGAGTCAACCAGTCATTAAAACAATATTTACGTTTGTATTCAGCCAAACTCCAGAATGATTGTTCCGAGTTTCTCCCTTTGGCTGAATTTGCTTATAATAACTCTTGTCATTCCTCCACCAAAGAGTCTCCATTCTTTTCAGTTTTTGGTTTTCACCCCAGAGCCAATTCTTTTTTTCATCATTCTCCAGTCTCCTCGCTGACCTTAACCTCCCATCTCAGAGCAATTTGGAGAAAAGTGCACCTTGCTCTCAGAAAAGCGGCCTTCCGAGAGAAGAAATTTTCTGACAGGCTCCGACATCCTTGCACTTTTAAGGTGGGAGATAAGGTGTGGTTGTCTACTCGCAACATCAAGCTTCGACAATCCTCGGCTAGACTGGGACCCAAATTTATTGGACCGTTTCTTATTATTAAGAAGGTCTACCCAGTTGCCTTTCGGCTACGTTTACCAAGATCTCTCAGAATGGGAAATACTTTTCACTGTTCCCTGTTGAAACAATATGTTTCTTCCAGTAGATTTCCTTGGAGGATCTCTCAGGGTAGAACTCCAGTGGATGTGCAGGGACAACAGGAGTTCTTGGTAGAGAAAGTTCTTGATTCTAGAATGTCCCGGGGTCGGCTTTATATTTTGGTTCACTGGAAAGGCTATGGTCCGGAGGAAAGGTCTTGGGTCCTGGATAAGGATCTTCATGCCCCTAAACTCAAGAGAGCATTTTTTCAGGAATTTCCTCAGAAACCTGGCTTTAGGGGTTCGTTGACCCCTCCTCAAGGGGTACTGAAGGGGGGGTACTGTTAGGCGCCGTGGTCCGCGATGTCCTCGAGGCCCGGCGCCTAGCAACTAGGGACACCGAGCGTCCTAGCCGCCGGGTCCCTAGCAACGCTGGGACGCCGTGCGCGCTGAGCCGCCGGCTCCCTAGCAACGCTGGGACGCCGGGCGCGCTGAGCAACCTGGACCCTAGCAACGGGGACGCCACGGGCGGCCCGCGCTCCCCGTTGCAGGGTCAATCAAGTTAACCACATACACTTGTCTTCTGGTCGTGCACGGCATTTATGCTAATCAGGCTCTGAACATCTGATTGGAGGACTCCCTGCTAAATACCTTCTCGGTGCTTCACACAGACGCCGGTAATAGCTTCCTGCATGCTGCTTAGGTTTGCTGAACGTCTGTTCCAGTCCTGCTGTGTCCGGTCATTCCTGTCCTCAGAGTTCCTGAATCTTGGAGTTGTCATCTCATCCCAAGGAGTCTTCTGGTCCTCAATTGCCCGCAATAGTCGCCAGAGGATCTCGTCTGGTTTTCAAGAGTTGCGGCTCTGCCGCGTGCTGCGGCCTAGACCACTTCATTTTGTATTCTGTTTCAGAGCATTTGCGGAGGTTTCTGCTTTCACAAGTCCTCTCCGGAACTCGGCGGTGCCGGGTAGGAGAGTGGACCAGTGGGTATTTTGGTTGTCCTTTTCCCTGGCGGTTTTCCGCACATATTCTAGTTTTAGGTTAGTCTGTAGCCCCTGGCTTTGTTGTTTAGTTAGAGGGCCCTTTGTTATCACCCTGTCTCGGATTTCTCTTTGTCTCCCATTAAGACCTGAGGGGGCATCGGAGTTGGGCAGACGTAATCCGCCCTTCAAACGCGGCTGCCATGGGCTCAAGCAACCATAGTCTCGCAAGAGATTTCTGACAGCACGGGCGAGACAACGGAGTTAGGGCGCCAGGGGCTATTCCCGTTCCCTTTCCCAGCATTACATTCCAGTGCTCCGGTCCTTGCTATAAGATCTCCCCAGACCAGAGTGCTGGAATCATAACACTACTGAAAGCCTGACTGAAGTGGGTCCAATAAGTTGTGGGAGTTTAGAATGTGTGTAAGGTAAGTGTAGGCAAGTGTCTCAAGTAGCTTGGAGGGACATGGTAGCTGAGAAATGGGACGGTAGTTAGAGAGTGTGTTTGGGTCAGAGTTGTGTTTTTTTAGAATGTGAGTAATCAGTGCATGTTTAAACAGAGAAGGAAAGATACCAGCAGATAGAGAGAGATTACAGATTTTAGTTAAGGTTGGGATAATCACAGGAGACAACGTTTTACTGACTTGTGAGGGTATAGGATCAAGAGGAGAGGTAGTGGAGTAGGAGGATGAAAAGAGTGTTGATTCTTTATCTTCACTTGTGGGTTCAACTGAAGAGAAAGTGCCAGAGTGTTCAGTTAGGGAATTGAGCAGGTCACTGGCTGAGTTAAAGCATACCATTTCATCTCAGATTTTATCCATCTTATCCTTGAAGTAGGAAGCAAGTTCTTGTGCACTGATAGTAGGTAGTGGGGGAGGTGAGGGATGGTAAAGCATTGATTTAAATGTATTAAAAAGTCCTATGTATATTGAATAGACCCCATTCTCTAATTGCCTATAAAATCTAGGGCCACAGTTACTGTATGCTATAAGTGGATGTGTATGTTCACAACATTTACTGTGTTTGTGCTATTACTTATACAGACATTTTTATTTCCTAATGAAAGCGGCACTCTATGAGAAACCTTCATTACACAGATCCCACTGGAGAAGAGATGACCTTCAATGAGAGAGGAGATCTGCCCTCTAAGTGGTCAGTTGCAAACTGGGTTATTTATAAAACTAACACATCATATGAATTTGTTTTAAAGTCTGTGACCACCTTTGAAGAATCAGAAGATGACCAGGTTTATAATATCAAAGCAGGAGAAATCACATGGAAAAATGGCACGGTAAGAGAACATGAAATACAGTATAACATATACAGTAGGAATGCAGTTGATGTCTGATACATGCAGGTATGCCAAACTATCCCTTTAAACCATGATACATGAATCACACAGATTCTGGCTGACTACAAACTTGCATTTCACCTGGTTTTACTCAGCTAGAGAACCTGTGTATTTCATGAGTGTCCCAGTAAAAGGTTATATATGGTAAGCCTAGATACATGGCATCTGTCAAAAATTTGTTACACAAATAAAAACATCATGAACTTCAGTGTATTAAATTGTGTTGACTGGACATGGAATAGCTTCCTAGCTGAGATTAGTGAGAGAAAACTGTAAATTCGCTACAGGGATTGTTTAGAGAGCTGGTTGGTGCAGAATATTCTGATGGAGCCACCTTCATGGCAAGATAATGACAGTACATTGTGCAGAAATTCTGTAAAACATATGATCTAATAATTAAACATCTCAATCACTTTGAGTTTCATTAAACACTGGAGGTAGGTTGCTAAAAAAAATTTAGACAACCAAGAATATACAAGAACTTTATGATGAAATAAATGTTATTTTATTATTATTATTATTATTATTATTAGTTGTATTAGTAGTAGTGGTTGTAGTAAGTAATAGTAGTAGTATTATTAGTGGTAGTGGTAGTAGTAGTATTAGTGGTAGTGGTGGAGGTGGTAATAATATTAGTATAGATAGAAGAAGTAGTAGTAGTAGTAGTAGTAGTAGTAGTAGTAGTAGTAGTAGTAGTAGCAGCAGCAGAAGGAGTAAAATAGGTAGTAGTAAGTAGTAGTAGTAGTAGTTGTAGTAGTAGTAGTAGTACTAGCAGCAGCAGCAAATAGTAGTAGTAAATGTAGTGTAGTTAGTAGTAGTAGTAGTAGTAGTAGTAGTAGTAGTAGTGTAGGTAGTAGTAGTAGTAGTAGTAGTAGTAGTAGTAGTATTAGTATTAGTTGTTGTAGTAGTAGTAGTGGTAGTAGTAGTAGTAGTGGTAATAGTAAATGTAGTGTAGTTAGTAGTATTAGTAGTAGTAGTAGTAGTAGTAGTAGTGTAGGTAGTAGTAGTAGTAGTAGTAGTAGTAGTAGTTTTCCTACACCTCTCCCACCCGGGAATGTAACAGTATATTTAGTATTGCAACACGACCCAGGTCCGAGGCTGCAGGAACAATAACAGAGGTGACAGATATGGAAACAGTAGATATTGGGACATCATATTTTTGCTTTTATTGCTATTATTCTTAGATGGTTTCAAAAGGAAATAAAGGAAATAATGTGTGTAGTAGTGATAAAGTAGATTTAATTATGTATGTACAGTATGTAAACTTCTCTGTACAAATGGAATTAATTGTATTGTCCTTGATAATCAATAATTTATCTAATCACGATGGGATTCACAGACTGACAGAGCAAGGTCTGCGATCCCAGAATGTCCACTAAGTTTATCAAAATTGAAAACATAGTTTATTTAACCCAAGAGAATGATGGAGATGTCAATAAGCTTACTCTGAGTAATTCCCCCAATGAGAAGAGTAAAGATTCTTCAAAGTTAATTATTTTATTGAAAACCCTTTGGCCACTAAGTAGAAATTAATTCCCTATTTATTTGTTTCCCTTTTTGAAATCTTTTTATATTTTTACTTTGCTATTGAATAAATTAATAATTTAAAATTAAAAAAAAAAACCTCATGTACCTCACACCTGATTTTGGATTACCACAGGTATGCATGATCCCAATACCTATGGGATCCAATTATATAAAAAAAATAGGTTAAGAGGTTTTCAGCTCTGAAAAAAGATACTCATCTCTCCATGCAGAATATTAAGATTGTATGTTAATATTTCAGATCTTAAAGCTGTGAACATGTTGACAGTCTTCTCATGTTGAAATGTTCAATGTAATTTTATCAATGTTTAAAATACCAAAATCCTGATTTAGTCTACTATCTTGATGACAGTGGCCATTGACAGACAGAAACTGAGACAATAAAATCAGGGTATGCTGTGGAAAATTACACTAAGTTTTCTCTACTTCTCCTTTACCCCCAAATTCAGCACATTTTTCAGAATTAAAAGCATTAACCAAGTCATGACTTATGTCAGATGAGAGGACTGTAAATATTCACAAAGAAAGTTCATATGCTTTTAGGGTAGTACATAATTTTGGAGATTCATGTTATAAAAAATAGACTTTATAACAGCAATAAACAACCAATATGTACATGTGAAAGCAGTTAAGGAGTTGCTATTAGCTATACAATTATGACCTAGTAGTGGCTGTTACAATGCCAAACCCAATGCCAAACATGATAAAAATACTACTGTAAATCACCAATGACATATCACCAGAAATGCAGATGCTCAGAGAAAAAGCATAAAAGAAAATATACTGTATGCACTAGTGTGAATTATATATGTATAGGAAGTGAAAAAAGATTAACCCAAATATAAAAAGCATCACTTTAAACAAAATAACTAAAAGACAAAATGCAATGATTTATAAGGACATGGAAGGCTTTTGGCCAAGCATCAGAATCACTTTGTCCAAGCATCAAAATGGCATGTCACCCCAAAATCACTCACAGATCTCTCATGTACTGACCTATACAGTTAGAGCATCCATGAGTAATCTGATTAAGACCTACTGGTATAGTAATATCTTCAAATAATTTTAAGACATATCCTATGTTTCCTGTATTGTCTGTTTGCAGAAAACAATCAGTGAGGAAGGATAAAAATCTACCTTTATGTATTTCCTTTTTACAAATCCTAAAACCAAATTTATTTCAAGTTCCAGAGGATAGAATGATTCAGTGTGATTTGGTATGGGATAAAGTGTATGTCATTGCTAAGGCACAGGATTATTGCTGTAGGTATAGCATGCCTAATCTAATACCATATGTTCAAAGTACACATGTTTCAGGACTTCTTTTTAAACAAAATATGTCAGCTTCTTAGAATAAAACATCAGTTGCACACACCACACTCATAACTGTTAAATGGGAAAGTGAAACAAAATAATAGGACAGTAAAATGCAAACTAACCAAAGTATACAGCTAGCTTAGTTGGCAGTGACCGGAAGCTTTACTATTAGTACTACATTTTGAATTGCCACCAGAAGAAAATTAAAAACTTCTCTGTTTGAGATATTATTTATAAAACTAATCAAAGTCATAAATGCACTTGGAAATAAATTACTTTACTGTAAATGATATCATCTCAAGGAAATTCAAAAGAAATATGCATATCTGTGAAATTTACACAACCAATACCTGTGGAACGTTTTTGGCATATTCTGCAGGCTGGTGATTATATAATAGTCTGTAATTTCCTGAGATCATGCTTACTGAAGGACCATTTCAAGTACTGATATGTACAAGTACAGGTACTGCTGATTACTCATTCTGCTGTTAATGTAATGGAGCAGACTATGGAGATTAATGATACTCATTGCAAACAAGTAAATTCTCCCGAAACAGCTGAAACAAAAAACAACCTTCAGAATACAGTTACTTCACTTCACAAGTAAAAGCATAAAGTACAGAAAGTGTTTCTTATTTCAGGCATATCCTGGCCACTTGACAATAGGAAAAAACAAAACATCAATAAAGAAGTTCCTCCGGTCATTGTAATAAAACTGGGCTATTTGATAGCTCAGTTAATGCTAATGAGAAACACATCTTTAAGGAGTACTGTGAAGGTCTTCATGAACAGGTATTTTAGTTGGCACTAGGTCAGACGTGGGACTGTGGAAATACCTTATTGGATGGGACACTCTGATTATCATGTTCTACATTCTGATTGAGGATTTTGAATATTTAAGTGACTAATGATGATATGACTAATGATAAATATGACACACATGAGATACATAGTTTACCTGTGAGAATATATAGAAAAAGGGGGTAGGTAGGTGCACTGGTATGATCACCAGTTAATAAGTGAGATTTTTATTTATGAATTGGGGTAAATGCAAGATGAATATATTTCTTTGCAAATAATCATAGATACAAATATCCTCCTGTGTATAGGACACAGGTCCTCATTAGAGTACTGGTGGTGCTCCGAAGAGTTAGGACAAAAGTACACAGAATTTGAGACAAAAGAAATCTCTCTTTCATGGGGCACTCTTAAACTAAATTGCTAAAACTTTACTTTTATGTATGGACTTACTTATACACAAACACACATTGAACATATATAATATATACATAGGTTAAAAAAAAAACAGGGTGTTTGCTACCAAAAATAGCCCTGTATAACCAAACCAAATCTATGACTCATATTGCAGGATAAATGAAACAAAGTATCTAAATCGCTATATCGGTTATTTCCAGTAAAGAAAATGACATTGTCATATACTCATTCAAAATCATCTATAGTACCAAGTATTCATAAATAATTTCTGAGATAATTGTTAATGCAAATCTCAAGATAGAGCAATATGTACATTAGATTCTCTGTATAATGCCCTTAAATCATATTCTCACTGGAAATCCAGTTCCTTGTCAGAAGGAGGGGATTTTGTATCATAAACATATTTTTTATGTAGACAGGTGGCAACACAATGATTAAATCTACAGGTAAGTCTCTATAATATCTTGCCACCATAGTGATACTGTTATTGTTATTATCCAAACTAAACCAATATAGCTGCAATGCAGAAATTTACCCTAGCTAATATAAATCGTCTACCATAATTATCCACCATACATGTTTGTATCCAATCATATTATATATATATATATATATATATATATATATATGTATATATACTGCACTGTTGGGTCCGGCACTCCTTGTCCCCGCTGGGTATTTGCTCCGGTGCCCTCCTTTAGCAATGGTAGCTCAATATTTGCACGGTAGAAGGCGGCACTCGGAGACTTTCATCTATTCAAAAAAGCGTGCTTTAATCAACATTTCGGGAGACGTGCTCCCTCCTCAGCACACAGCAAACAAGTGTACAAACTGTGCAAAACAACATTTAAATAGCTTACCAGCCCCTGGCTCGCCCGTTCCAGCCGCAGGCAGCGGCGTTTCGTACCACGGCGCCCGCACTTCTGGGTTCAGATAACTCCGCCCCTCAGCAGTGATGTCCTTCCGTGAATGGGCAATGCCGCTGCTGCCGGGGTAAACACAGGAAGTGACAGCACGTTACCATGGGGATGTAACTACACAATAACAACACATATCAAGCATATTGACGTGACATGTAAAATCTGACCACATACTGCGGAAATTAGTGTTTTAAACATTAAGCAAACCCCAAAGTGCACATTAAGACACACACTGCATAAAGCAAGAGTGTGATGACAAACATGAAAACCATATCTAAAATTCATTTTTTTTTTAATATGTAAGAAATGCATGATATTCATTCAAGGCAAATATATACTGCTTTAATCAATTTAATAATTTGATAATTTAATAATGATCTAACCCGTAATGGGACACTGGTTAAAAGCACACAAAACATTGGTGACGGACATCACATATACCTACACCAAATATGTGTGCCAATATTTTTACATAACAATACAGAGTGGGCTATTCCTATACTGCGGTTGCACATACCGCCTAGCTCAAAAGGGCCACTGCCTATGGATGGAGTATTAGCCCCACCTCCTGACTTTAAAGAAAACAATTAAGGCTCAAGTATTCATACAACCCCCTCGGGTGGATCGTGTCCAATTTATGGATCCACCTTGCCTCAAGTTGTAACAATTTATTGGCACGGTTACCTCCCCGCAATGAATTTGGGACCTGATCCACAATTTTGTACCGTACCAATGCCATACTGTGGCGTATCTGTGCAAAGTGACGCTCAACTGGTTGGTCACTTTTGCCCGCTGTTAATGCCGCCCTGATGGTGGATCGGTGTTGGGCCATCCTTTCTTTAAACATGCACTGTGTTTTGCCCACGTTGTATAAACCACATGGGCAAATCAGCACATAAATGACAAACACTGAACTACATGTGAGTGCTCGTTGAATCCTGATCTTTCTTCCTGTGTGGGGATGCGTGATGGCGGAGTCATCTGAACCCGGAAGTGCAGACGCCGTGGAACAGGACGCCACTGCCTGCGGTGGGAACGGGCGAGACAGGGGCTGGTAAGCTATTTAAATGTTGTATAGCACAGTTTGTACACTTGTTTGCTGTGTCCTGAGGAAGGGAGCACGTCTCCCGAAACGTTGATTAAATCACGCTTTTTTGAATAGATGAAAGTCTCCGAGTGCCGCCTTCTACCGTGCTTATATTGAGCTACCATTGCTAAAGGAGGGCACCGGAGCAAATACCCAGCGGGGACGAGGAGTGCCGGACCCAACAGTGCAGTATATTTGGGGGACAGGGAGTTGCTATTTCCGGATCCCACCAGGTTTGTGGCACCCTCATGCTGGTTTATTGGAACCACTCACCCGGATACTGGCGCAGCAAGTAGACACGGGAGCACTGGACACTTGCACTTTGCACTTTTTTTCTTTTCATTTGTTTTTTCTTGGCATATCCCAGTGACAGCCTCCCATTTGTCTGGTATACATATTAGGTGTATATACACCGGAGCGGACATTCTGACTCTCCCATATAACAACATGGCCACGTCAGAACTGGACCCTGGTGATGCTCAAGCCTATTTGCTACAATGTGACAATTATGATGTATTAAGTTTTTCAGACATTGAGGCCGAAAGTATCTTGTTAAAGGAGCCAGCCTTTGAAGAAAACTCGACATCCTCAAATGAGGAGTTATTCCGTGAGCTGTTTAAATTACGCAAAAGAGAAGTAGACTTCATGTATCATGGGCGCACTCTCTCGGATTATTACAGAAACAAGTAGATTCCGAGGGGGTTCCGGGTCCAGAACACCCCGACAATCGGGCGGCACAATGCCAGTTTCTGTAGACGGTGGATCTCGGTCCTTAATAAATGCACCATGGACCTCATGCTCCTGGTTATAGAGGAATCCACCCGTGAGGTCAATGTGACTAGAGGGAAGCTACGTAATTTTGAGGAACAGCACTTGCAAACCCTCACTGATGATAAAATGACCAACTGGTTGGATAAACTTTAAAACCAGGTGGAGACTTATAGGTTGGAGCTGCTGAAATACAAAAAGGACAAATTATATAAAGTTCAAGCAGACTACGAGCAGCACCTAGTGTACACCCGGCTCTCCAAACCGGCGGGGGCACCAGCCAGAGGGAATACCATGAGGTCTTTTAAACGGAGGACACAGAGACAACGTGCTGTCTGCTAGTGAAACAGAGGAAACAGCATTTTCTGATTCTGCAGTCTCTACTCAGGGTGTCCCTTTAGGGGCAGTGACCCGAGCCCTGGCATCTGGAAAAAGAAGAAACCTACCAGACTGGGGGGCCTGTTGAGGCGGCAGGCGGGGAGGAAGACCTCCCAGGGCGCCACGGAATTGATCTTTAATTTATCACGGACTACCCTGACGGAGGCTGAACTGGCCATCCTCAGTAGAGGTTTGTCTTATGTCCCTACTAAAACCCCGGACACTTTTCAATGGAAGGTTAAAGCAGTTACATTTAATAGGACTTTGAAACTCAAGGAACACTTTGGGAAAAACACAGATCATACACAGAGGGGGGTATCCATTCCTCAAGTAAAACGGTTATTCTCTGGTTCCAAGTTTGATCCTGTCTCGCACAACGCCTCGATCAAGACATTTACACGGATGCTGGAACACTTGCAAGATCATCCGCCCCCCAAGGTTCACAGAAACATTTCCCGTGAGGAATACAGTGCTCTGAAGGATCTAAGTGTAAGACAAGACATTATTATAAGGGGCGCGGACAAAGGGGGAGCGATTGTTATTCTAGATACCAGTGATTATATCGCGGATTGTGATTGGTTGTTATCAGATTGTCTTACTATTAGTGTATTGGATGGGGATCCAACTGCCAAATGAAAGGTGGAATTAGATCATATGTTAACACAGGCTAGGACAGGGGGCTTAATTACAAATGAAATTTACAACAGATTGGTGTGCCCATACCCGGTAGTCCCTGTCTTCTATTCAATCCCCAAGATTCACAAAGATCTGCAGCACCCCCCCTGGCCGGCCTATCATCTCGGCCAGGGGGTCGCTGTGTGAATCTATTGCAGTTTATTTGGATTTTTTCCTACAACCATGCATCCAAGCCACCTTCTCTCATTTAAAAGATTCCAGTACGCTGTTAAGACAATTCGCACAGTTAAGGCCACTACAGGTAGGCACGGTGCTAGCCACGCTCGATGTA
>NW_026969087.1:0-55347 GCF_028390025.1 Pseudophryne corroboree
GCCATTTTCTTGCTCGGAGTGTGGGAAATGTTTTGCACAGAAATCACATCTTATTAATCATGAGAGAAGTCACACAGGTGAGAGGCCATTTTCTTGCTCGGAGTGTGGGAAATGTTTTGCACAGAAATCACATCTTATTAATCATGAGAGAAGTCACACAGGTGAGAGGCCATTTTCTTGCTCTGAGTGTGGGAAATGTTTTGCACTCAAATCAAATCTTGTTATACATCTCAGAAGTCATACAGGTAAGAATCCATT
Source organism: Pseudophryne corroboree (assembly GCF_028390025.1). Classification (NCBI taxonomy): domain Eukaryota; kingdom Metazoa; phylum Chordata; class Amphibia; order Anura; family Myobatrachidae; genus Pseudophryne; species Pseudophryne corroboree. The sequence continues at coordinate 259 of NW_026969087.1, forward strand.
TTCTTGCTCTGAGTGTGGGAAATGTCTAACAAGATGTGATTTACTTACACATCACAGAAGTCACACAGGTGAGAAGCCATTTCCATACTCTGAGAAATAAATCATCTCTTGTTGCACACAATAGACATCACTCAGGTGAGGAACCATTTTAATCTTCTGGAGTATACTTATCATTGCCATGCGTTGTTCTTCAAGGTTCTTATCATATCTCCTATGCTTTTTGCAATATACATGCTACCGGTGGGTGAAATAATCTTCACACCACGTACAGCAATATATGCTTTATGGCAGGCATGTCCAAACTGCGGCCCTCCAGCTGTTGAGAAACTACACATCCCAGCATGCCCTGACACAGCTTTAGCATTCTCTGACAGCAAAACTGTGTCTGGGCATGCTGGGATATGTAGTTTCACAACAGCTGGAGGGCCGCAGTTTGGATATGCCTGCTTTATGGGGTGCTAGGCTGTGTGCACATAGCATATGAGCAGCAACCACAATTTGGGACAGCACATTTAAGCGTATTTTCTTCTAAAACACACTTGCGGGACATATTATGAAAGATCTATTTCTGGAAATAGTTATCATGGTAACACATGCCAGGTGATTTTTAATGGTTGTTGAAAATAGGAAAAATGTTAGATGACGTGTACGGGAATTTTACATAGTGAAAGTAGTTTGTTGTAAAAAAAAAATGTTTTGTCTTGAATAAAACCAGATGGTTATTTATTATACAGGCGTCTTCATTCATATATACACCATTTAGTATTATAGCGCAAGTAGTCATCTTTTGTTTCTGAAATAACCAGATGTCATGCCCTTATCTACCAATGCTATGCAGATGACCTGTTCTTTGCTCCGGGTACTGAGTACCCAGTACCAATCCTAAATGGTTGTCTAGCTGAGCTCCAGGTGTGGGTGATGCCAGTTGGCTGTGACTCAGTCCTAGTGAAACAGGTCCATATGGTAGAAGCTCACCAACAAAGGGCAGGGCTACAGCTCAGCTTTGCAAACCAACCAGACTTGCCACATAACACCCATTCTCTGTTCCTTTCACCGGCTGCCTATAAGATGGTGACTATTACACAATCTTACTGACTCTCCCAGCCCTACATGATCAGGGTCCATGTACCAGAAGCAGCTTCTGCCTCCTTACTGACTTACTGTAGGCCCCTATTACATAATCTTACTGACTCTCCCAGCTCTACATGACCAGGGTCCATGTACCAGAAGCAGCATCTGCCTCCTTACTGACTTACTGTAGGCCCCTATTACATAATCCTACTGACTCTCCCAGCCCTACATGACCAGGGTCCATGTACCAGAAGCAGCTTCTGCCTCCTTACTGACTTACTGTAGGCCCCTATTACATAATCTTACTGACTCTCCCAGCCCTACATGACCAGGGTCCATGTACCAGAAGCAGCTTCTGCCTCCTTACTGACTTACTGTAGGCCCCTATTACATAATCTTACTGACTCTCCCAGCCCTACATGACCAGGGTCCATGTACCAGAAGCAGCTTCTGCCTCCTTACTGACTTACTGTAGGCCCCTATTACATAATCTTACTGACTCTCCCAGCCCTACATGACCAGGGTCCATGTACCAGAAGCAGCTTCTGCCTCCTTACTGACTTACTGTAGGCCCCTATTACATAATCTTACTGACTCTCCCAGCCCTACATGACCAGGGTCCATGTACCAGAAGCAGCTTCTGCCTCCTTACTGACTTACTGTAGGACCCTATTACATAATGTTACTGACTCTCTCAGCCCTACATGACCAGGATCCATGTACCAGAAGCAGCTTCTTTCTCCTTACTGACTTACTGTAGGCCCCTATTACATAATCTTACTGACTCTCCCAGCCCTACATGACCAGGGTCCATGTACCAGAAGCAGCTTCTGCCTCCTTACTGACTTACTGTAGGCCCCTATTACATAATCTTACTGACTCTCCCAGCCCTACATGACCAGGGTCCATGTACCAGAAGCAGCATCTGCCTCCTTACTGACTTACTGTAGGCCCCTATTACATAATCTTACTGACTCCCAGCCCTACATGACCAGGGTCCATGTACCAGAAGCAGCTTCTGCCTCCTTACTGACTTACTGTAGGCCCCTATTACATAATGTTACTGACTCTCTCAGCCCTACATGACCAGGATCCATGTACCAGAAGCAGCTTCTTTCTCCTTACTGACTTACTGTAGGCCCCTATTACATAATCTTACTGACTCTCTCAGCCCTACATGACCAGGGTCCATGTACCAGAAGCAGCTTCTGCCTCCTTACTGACTTACTGTAGGCCCTTATTACATAATCTTACTGACTCTCCCAGCCCTACATGACCAGGGTCCATGTACCAGAATCAGCTTCTGCCTCCTTACTGACTTACTGTAGGCCCCTATTATAGAATCTTACTGACTCTCCCAGCCCTACATGACCAGGATCCATGTACCAGAAGCAGCTTCTGCCTCCTTACTGACTTACTGTAGGCCCCTATTACTTAATCTTACTGACTCTCCTAGCCCTACATGACCAGGGTCCATGTACCAGAAGCAGCTTCTGCCTCCTTACTGACTTACTGTAGGCCCCTATTACATAATCTTACTGACTCTCCCAGCCCTACATGACCAGGGTCCATGTACCAGAAGCAGCTTCTGCCTCTTTACTGACTTACTGTAGGCCCCTATTACATAATCTTACTGACTCTCCCAGCCCTACATGACCATGGTCCATGTACCAGAAGCAGCTTCTGCCTCCTTACTGACTTACTGTTGGAACCCTATTACATAATCTTACTGACTCTCCCAGCCCTACATGACCAGGGTCCATGTACCAGAAGCAGCGTCTGCCTCCTTACTGACTTACTGTAGGCCCCTATTACATAATCTTACTGACTCTCCCAGCCCTACATGACCAGGGTCCATGTACCAGAAGCAGCTTCTGCCTTCTTACTGACTTACTGTAGGCCTCTATTACATAATCTTACTGACTCTCCCAGCCCTACATGACCAGGATCCATGTACCAGAAGCAGCTTCTGCCTCCTTACTGACTTACTGTAGGCCCCTATTACTTAATCTTACTGACTCTCCCAGCCCTACATGACCAGGGTCCATGTACCAGAAGCAGCTTCTGCCTCCTTACTGACTTACTGTAGGCCCCTATTACATAATCTTACTGACTCTCCCAGCCCTACATGACCAGGGTCCATGTACCAGAAGCAGCTTCTGCCTCCTTAATTGTAGGAACCCTATTACATAATCTTACTGACTCTCCCAGCCCTACATGACCAGGGTCCATGTACCAGAAGCAGCTTCTGCCTTCTTACTGACTTACTGTAGGCCCCTATTACATAATCTTACTGACTCTCCCAGCCCTACATGACCCGGGTCCATGTACCAGGAGCAGCTTCTGCCTCCTTACTGACTTACTGTAGGCCCCTATTACATAATGTTACTGACTCTCTCAGCCCTACATGACCAGGGTCCATGTACCAGAAGCAGCTTCTGCCTCCTTACTGACTTACTGTAGGCCCCTATTACATAATCTTACGGACTCTCCCAGCCCTACATGACCTGGATCCATGTACCAGAAGCAGCTTCTGCCTCCTTACTGACTTACTGTAGGCCCCTATTACATAATCTTACTGACTCTCCCAGCCCTACATGACCAGGGTCCATGTACCAGAAGCAGCTTCTGCCTCCTTACTGACTTACTGTAGGCCCCTATTACACAATCTTACTGACTCTCCCAGCCCTACATGACCAGGGTCCATGTACCAGAAGCAGCTTCTGCCTCCTTACTGACTTACTGTAGGCCCCTATTACACAATCTTACTGACTCTCCCAGCCCTACATGACCAGGGTCCATGTACCAGAAGCAGCTTCTGCCTCCTTACTGACTTACTGTAGGCCCCTATTACATAATCTTACTGACTCTCCCAGCCCTACATGACCAGGGTACATGTACCAGAAGCAGCTTCTGCCTCCTTACTGACTTACTGTAGGCCCCTATTACATAATCTTACTGACTCTCCCAGCCCTACATGACCAGGGTCCATGTACCAGAAGCAGCTTCTGCCTCCTTACTGACTTACTGTAGGCCCCTATTACATAATCTTACTGACTCTCCCAGCCCTACATGACCAGGGTCCATGTACCAGAAGTAGCTTCTGCCTCCTTACTGACTTACTGTAGGCCCCTATTACATAATGTTACTGACTCTCCCAGCCCTACATGACCAGGGTCCATGTAACAGAAGCAGCTTCTGCCTCCTTACTGACTTACTGTAGGAATCCTATTACACAATCTTGCTGACTCTCCCAGCCCTACATGACCAGGGTCCATGTACCAGAAGCAGCTTCTGCCTCCTTACTGACTTACTGTAGGCCCCTATTACATAATCTTACTGACTCTCCCAGCCCTACATGACCAGGGTCCATGTACCAGAAGCAGCTTCTGCCTCCTTACTGACTTACTGTAGGCCCCTATTACACAATCTTACTGACTCTCCCAGCCCTACATGACCAGGGTCCATGTACCAGAAGCAGCTTCTGCCTCCTTACTGACTTACTATAGGCCCCTATTACATAATCTTACTGACTCTCCCAGCCCTACATGACCAGGGTATATGTACCAGAAGCAGCTTCTGCCTCCTTACTGACTTACTGTAGGCCCCTATTACACAATCTTACTGACTCTCCCAGCCCTACATGACCAGGGTCCATGTACCAGAAGCAGCTTCTGCCTCCTTACTGACTTACTGTAGGCCCCTATTACAGAATCTTACGGACTCTCCCAGCCCTACATGACCTGGGTCCATGTACCAGAAGCAGCATCTGCCTCCTTACTGACTTACTGTAGGCCCCTATTACATAATCTTACTGACTCTCCCAGCCCTACATGACCAGGGTCCATGTACCAGAAGCAGCTTCTGCCTCCTTACTGACTTACTGTAGGCCCCTATTACATAATCTTACTGACTCTCCCAGCCCTACATGACCAGGGTCCATGTACCAGAAGTAGCTTCTGCCTCCTTACTGACTTACTGTAGGCCCCTATTACAGAATCTAACTGACTCTCCCAGCCCTACATGACCAGGGTCCATGTACCAGAAGCAGCTTCTGCCTCCTTACTGACTTACTGTAGGAACCCTATTACATAATCTGACTGACTCTCCCAGCCCTACATGACCAGGGTCCATGTACCAGAAGCAGCTTCTGCCTCCTTACTGACTTACTGTAGGTCCCTATTACACAATCTTACTGACTCTCCCAGCCTTACATGACCAGGGTCCATGTACCAGAAGCAGCTTCTGCCTCCTTACTGACTTACTGTAGGCCCCTATTACAGAATCTTACTGACTCTCCCAGCCCTACATGACCAGGGTCCATGTACCAGAAGCAGCTTCTGCCTCCTTACTGACTTACTATAGGCCCCTATTACATAATCTTACTGACTCTCCCAGCCCTACATGACCAGGGTATATGTACCAGAAGCAGCTTCTGCCTCCTTACTGACTTACTGTAGGCCCCTATTACACAATCTTACTGACTCTCCCAGCCCTACATGACCAGGGTCCATGTACCAGAAGCAGCTTCTGCCTCCTTACTGACTTACTGTAGGCCCCTATTACAGAATCTTACGGACTCTCCCAGCCCTACATGACCAGGGTCCATGTACCAGAAGCAGCTTCTGCCTCCTTACTGACTTACTGTAGGCCCCTATTACATAATCTTACTGACTCCCAGCCATACATGACCAGGGTCCATGTACCAGAAGCAGCTTCTGCCTCCTTACTGACTTACTGTAGGAACCCTATTACATAATCTTACTGACTCTCCCAGCCCTACATGACCAGGGTCCATGTACCAGAAGCAGCTTCTGCCTTCTTACTGACTTACTGTAGGCCCCTATTACAGAATCTTACTGACTCTCCCAGCCCTACATGACCAGGGTCCATGTACCAGAAGCAGCTTCTGCCTCCTTACTGACTTACTATAGGCCCCTATTACATAATCTTACTGACTCTCCCAGCCCTACATGACCAGGGTATATGTACCAGAAGCAGCTTCTGCCTCCTTACTGACTTACTGTAGGCCCCTATTACACAATCTTACTGACTCTCCCAGCCCTACATGACCAGGGTCCATGTACCAGAAGCAGCTTCTGCCTCCTTACTGACTTACTGTAGGCCCCTATTACAGAATCTTACGGACTCTCCCAGCCCTACATGACCAGGGTCCATGTACCAGAAGCAGCTTCTGCCTCCTTACTGACTTACTGTAGGCCCCTATTACATAATCTTACTGACTCCCAGCCCTACATGACCAGGGTCCATGTACCAGAAGCAGCTTCTGCCTCCTTACTGACTTACTGTAGGAACCCTATTACATAATCTTACGGACTCTCCCAGCCCTACATGACCTGGGTCCATGTACCAGAAGCAGCTTCTGCCTCCTTACTGAATTACTGTAGGCCCCTATTACATAATCTTACTGACTCTCCCAGCCCTACATGACCAGGGTCCATGTACCAGAAGCAGCTTCTGCCTCCTTACTGACTTACTGTAGGCCCCTATTACACAATCTTACTGACTCTCCCAGCTCTACATGACCAGGGTCCATGTACCAGAAGCAGCTTCTGCCTCCTTACTGACTTACTGTAGGCCCCTATTACATAATCTTACTGACTCTCCCAGCCCTACATGACCAGGGTCCATGTACCAGAAGCAGCTTCTGCCTCCTTACTGACTTACTGTAGGCCCCTATTACATAATCTTACTGACTCTCCCAGCCCTACATGACCAGGGTCCATGTACCAGAAGTAGCTTCTGCCTCCTTACTGACTTACTGTAGGCCCCTATTACAGAATCTAACTGACTCTCCCAGCCCTACATAACCAGGGTCCATGTACCAGAAGCAGCTTCTGCCTCCTTACTGACTTACTGTAGGAACCCTATTACATAATTTTACTGACTCTCCCAGCCCTACATGACCAGGGTCCATGTACCAGAAGCAGCTTCTGCCTCCTTACTGACTTACTGTAGTCCCCTATTACATAATCTTACTGACTCTCCCAGCCCTACATGACCAGGGTCCATGTACCAGAAGCAGCTTCTGCCTCCTTACTGACTTACTGTAGGCCCCTATTACATAATCTTACTGACTCTCCCAGCCCTACATGACCAGGGTCCATGTACCAGAAGTAGCTTCTGCCTCCTTACTGACTTACTGTAGTTCCCTATTACATAATCTTACTGACTCTCCCAGCCCTACATGACCAGGGTCCATGTACCAGAAGCAGCTTCTGCCTCCTTACTGACTTACTGTAGGCCCCTATTACAGAATCTAACTGACTCTCCCAGCCCTACATAACCAGGGTCCATGTACCAGAAGCAGCTTCTGCCTCCTTACTGACTTACTGTAGGAACCCTATTACATAATTTTACTGACTCTCCCAGCCCTACATGACCAGGGTCCATGTACCAGAAGCAGCTTCTGCCTCCTTACTGACTTACTGTAGGCCCCTATTACACAATCTTACTGACTCTCCCAGCCCTACATGACCAGGGTCCATGTACCAGAAGCAGCTTCTGCCTCCTTACTGACTTACTATAGGCCCCTATTACAAAATCTTACTGACTCTCCCAGCCCTACATGACCAGGGTACATGTACCAGAAGCAGCTTCTGCCTCCTTACTGACTTACTGTAGGCCTCTATTACACAATCTTACTGACTCTCCCAGCCCTACATGACCAGGGTCCATGTACCAGAAGCAGCTTCTGCCTCCTTACTGACTTACTGTAGGCCCCTATTACAGAATCTTACTGACTCTCCCAGCCCTACATTATCAGGGTCCATGTACCAGAAGCAGCTTCTGCCTCCTTACTGACTTACTGTAGGCCCCTATTACATAATCTTACTGACTCTCCCAGCCCTACATGACCAGGGTCCATGTACCAGAAGCAGCTTCTGCCTCCTTACTGACTTACTGTAGGCCCCTATTACATAATCTTACTGACTCTCCCAGCCCTACATGACCAGGGTCCATGTACCAGAAGCAGCTTCTGCCTCCTTACTGACTTACTGTAGGCCCCTATTACATAATCTTACTGACTCTCCCAGCCCTACATGACCAGGGTCCATGTACCAGAAGCAGCTTCTGCCTCCTTACTGACTTACTGTAGGCCCCTATTACATAATCTTACTGACTCTCCTAGCCCTACATGACCAGGGTCCATGTACCAGAAGCAGCTTCTGCCTCCTTACTGACTTACTGTAGGCCCCTATTACACAATCTTACTGACTCTCCTAGCCCTACATGACCAGGGTCCATGTACCAGAAGCAGCTTCTGCCTCCTTACTGACTTACTGTAGGCCCCTATTACACAATCTTACTGACTCTCCCAGCCCTACATGACCAGGGTCCATGTACCAGAAGCAGCTTCTGCCTCCTTACTGACTTACTATAGGCCCCTATTACATAATCTTACTGACTCTCCCAGCCCTACATGACCAGGGTCCATGTACCAGAAGCAGCTTCTGCCTCCTTACTGACTTACTATAGGCCCCTATTACATAATCTTACTGACTCTCCCAGCCCTACATGACCAGGATCCATGTACCAGAAGCAGCTTCTGCCTCCTTACTGATTTACTGTAGGCCCCTATTAAAGAATCTTACTGACTCTCCCAGCCCTACTTGACCAGGGTACATGTACCAGAAGCAGCTTCTGCCTCCTTACTGATTTACTGTAGGCCCCTATTAAAGAATCTTACTGACTCTCCCAGCCCTACTTGACCAGGGTACATGTACCAGAAGCAGCTTCTGTCTCCTTACTGACTTACTGTAGGCATCCTATTACATAATCTTACTGACTCCCCCAGCCCTACATGACCAGGGTACATGTACCAGAAGAAGCTTCTGCCTCCTTACTGACTTACTGTAGGCCCCTATTACATAATCTTACTGACTCTCCCAGCCCTACATGACCAGGGTCCATGTACCAGAAGCAGCTTCTGCCTCCTTACTGACTTACTGTAGGCCCCTATTACAGAATCTAACTGACTCTCCCAGCCCTACATGACCAGGGTCCATGTACCAGAAGCAGCTTCTGCCTCCTTACTGACTTACTGTAGGAACCCTATTACATAATCTTACTGACTCTCCCAGCCCTACATGACCAGGGTCCATGTACCAGAAGCAGCTTCTGCCTCCTTACTGACTTACTGTAGGCCCCTATTACACAATCTTACTGACTCTCCCAGCCCTACATGACCTGGGTCCATGTACCAGAAGCAGCGTCTGCCTCCTTACTGACTTACTGTAGGCCCCTATTACAGAATCTTACTGACTCTCCCAGCCCTACATGACCAGGGTCCATGTACCAGAAGCAGCTTCTGCCTCCTTACTGACTTACTGTAGGCCCCTATTACAGAATCTTACTGACTCTCCCAGCCCTACATGACCAGGGTCCATGTACCAGAAGCAGCTTCTGCCTCCTTACTGACTTACTGTAGGCCCCTATTACATAATCTTACTGACTCTCCCAGCCCTACATGACCAGGGTCCATGTACCAGAAGCAGCTTCTGCCTCCTTACTGACTTACTGTAGGCCCCTATTACATAATCTTACTGACTCTCCCAGCCCTACATGACCAGGGTCCATGTACCAGAAGCAGCTTCTGCCTCCTTACTGACTTACTGTAGTTCCCTATTACATAATCTTACTGACTCTCCCAGCCCTACATGACCAGGGTCCATGTACCAGAAGCAGCTTCTGCCTCCTTACTGACTTACTGTAGGCCCCTGTAAAGATATGAGACAGAGGGTAAAACTGTATTTATGGCATTTCAATCTTTATAGCGTAATGTACTTTTTATTCCTTCTGTTCCCATGTCTCTCTGGCTTGTGTCACTATTACCCCATGTGTGTGATCATCCATTAGCCTATATATTCTGTACTATAATCTTACCCATGTAAATACAGGTGTGCTGTGACCTGGCACCTAGTGCTGTCATGTATGTTATTGTAGGAGAATGCCAGTCTGGTATGAGGTTATTACAGGTTATCATTGTTATGCCTATTGAGTCCATCCTGTGATCCTTATATGGTCACACAGGAAATACATTTGAGGACCAGGTAATGTCTCTTTGAAGCTTCTCCTCCACAGGGGACAATCAGGACTTAAACTAATTTCCCTGTCATTGTTCCTTCTGTTTACTGTCTTCTGTTCCATCCTGGCCTCTCACAGACATCACGGTGCCTGACCCAGCATGTGGTCAGCAGGAGAAGGCCAGCTGTGGGAGGGAGTAGGGAAATACCTGAGGTGGGGTCCCACCAATCAGGAACCTGCGTCTCCTCCCCAGGTGAGCGCAGCATGATGGGCATTTGGAAGGTTTTAAAAGAGGTTGCGCAGGTCAGCTCCGCATGTTAGTCGCAGGACTCTGGCTAAGGGGTGATTCTCTGCCAGGGTACCTTGTGGAACGCATCAACAGTGCTTTGTGGACTTATATGTACTTACTACTGCAAGGACTAATCTGCTATCACTGCTGTGTGGACTCAGTGATAGTTCTGCTGTATGGACTTGTTTATCTGGAACTTCTGCACGGAATTGCTGTGGACCTAAATCCTCTACTGGGACTTACTATCTGGACTGCTACCTGTATACTGTTTCTGGGCTATATTTACGTCTGTTTCCTGTGAATTATCTATTCCTGTGTGCAGTGAGAAATAAACCATCACTTTGGTTTCATCGGCTCTGTGTCTGAGTGATTAGAAGAACCCCGTATCCTAACAGCCCCTATTACATAATCTTACTGACTCTCCCAGCCCTACATGACCAGGGTCCATGTACCAGAAGCAGCTTCTGCTTCCTTACTGACTTACTGTAGTCCCCTATTACATAATCTTACTGACTCTCCCAGCCCTACATGACCAGGGTCCATGTACCAGAAGCAGCTTCTGCCTCCTTACTGACTTACTGTAGGCCCCTATTACATAATCTTACTGACTCTCCCAGCCCTACATGACCAGGGTCCATGTACCAGAAGCAGCTTCTGCCTCCTTACTGACTTACTGTAGGCCCTTATTACAGAATCTTACTGACTCTCCCAGCCCTACATGACCAGGGTCCATGTACCAGAAGCAGCTTCTGCCTCCTTACTGACTTACTGTAGGCCCCTATTACATAATCTTACTGACTCTCCCAGCCCTACATGACCAGGGTCCATGTACCAGAAGCAGCTTCTACCTCCTTACTGACTTACTGTAGTCCCCTATTACATAATCTTACTGACTCTCCCAGCCCTACATGACCAGGGTCCATGTACCAGAAGCAGCTTCTGCCTCCTTACTGACTTACTGTAGGCCCCTATTACATAATCTTACTGACTCTCCCAGCCCTACATGACCAGGGTCCATGTACCAGAAGCAGCTTCTGCCTCCTTACTGACTTACTGTAGTCCCCTATTACATAATCTTACTGACTCTTCCAGCCCTACATGACCAGGGAAATAGCTTCTGCCTCCTTACTGACTTACTGTAGGCCCCTATTACATAATCTTACTGACTCTTCCAGCCCTACATGACCTGGGTCCATGTACCGGAAGCAGCTTCTGCCTCCTTACTGACTTACTGTAGGCCCCTATTACACAATCTTACTGACTCTCCCAGCCCTACATGACCAGGGTCCATGTACCAGAAGCAGCTTCTGCCTCCTTACTGACTTACTGTAGGCCCCTATTACATAATCTTACTGACTCTCCCAGCCCTACATGACCAGGGTCCATGTACCAGAAGCAGCTTCTGCCTCCTTACTGACTTACTGTAGGGTCCTATTACAGAATCTTACTGACTCTCCCAGCCCTACATGACCAGGGTCCATGTACCAGAAGCAGCTTCTGCCTCCTTACTGACTTACTGTAGGCATCCTATTACACAATCTTACTGACTCTCCCAGCCCTACATGACCAGGGTCCATGTACCAGAAGCAGCTTCTGCCTCCTTACTGACTTACTGTAGGCCCCTATTACATAATCTTACTGACTCTCCCAGCCCTACATGACCAGGGTCCATGTACCAGAAGCAGCTTCTGCCTCTTTACTGACTTACTGTAGGCCCCTATTACATAATCTTACTGACTCTCCCAGCCCTACATGACCATGGTCCATGTACCAGAAGCAGCTTCTGCCTCCTTACTGACTTACTGTTGGAACCCTATTACATAATCTTACTGACTCTCCCAGCCCTACATGACCAGGGTCCATGTACCAGAAGCAGCGTCTGCCTCCTTACTGACTTACTGTAGGCCCCTATTACATAATCTTACTGACTCTCCCAGCCCTACATGACCAGGGTCCATGTACCAGAAGCAGCTTCTGCCTTCTTACTGACTTACTGTAGGCCTCTATTACATAATCTTACTGACTCTCCCAGCCCTACATGACCAGGATCCATGTACCAGAAGCAGCTTCTGCCTCCTTACTGACTTACTGTAGGCCCCTATTACATAATCTTACTGACTCTCCCAGCCCTACATGACCAGGGTCCATGTACCAGAAGCAGCTTCTGCCTCCTTACTGTAGGAACCCTATTACATAATCTTACTGACTGGCCCCTATTACTTAATCTTACTGACTCTCCCAGCCCTACATGACCAGGGTCCATGTACCAGAAGCAGCTTCTGCCTCCTTACTGACTTACTGTAGGCCCCTATTACATAATCTTACTGACTCTCCCAGCCCTACATGACCAGGGTCCATGTACCAGAAGCAGCTTCTGCCTCCTTACTGTAGGAACCCTATTACATAATCTTACTGACTCTCCCAGCCCTACATGACCAGGGTCCATGTACCAGAAGCAGCTTCTGCCTTCTTACTGACTTACTGTAGGCCCCTATTACATAATCTTACTGACTCTCCCAGCCCTACATGACCTGGATCCATGTACCAGAAGCAGCTTCTGCCTCCTTACTGACTTACTGTAGGCCCCTATTACATAATCTTACTGACTCTCCCAGCCCTACATGACCAGGGTCCATGTACCAGAAGCAGCTTCTGCCTCCTTACTGACTTACTGTAGGCCCCTATTACACAATCTTACTGACTCTCCCAGCCCTACATGACCAGGGTCCATGTACCAGAAGCAGCTTCTGCCTCCTTACTGACTTACTGTAGGCCCCTATTACACAATCTTACTGACTCTCCCAGCCCTACATGACCAGGGTCCATGTACCAGAAGCAGCTTCTGCCTCCTTACTGACTTACTGTAGGCCCCTATTACATAATCTTACTGACTCTCCCAGCCCTACATGACCAGGGTACATGTACCAGAAGCAGCTTCTGCCTCCTTACTGACTTACTGTAGTCCCCTATTACATAATCTTACTGACTCTCCCAGCCCTACATGACCAGGGTCCATGTACCAGAAGCAGCTTCTGCCTCCTTACTGACTTACTGTAGGCCCCTATTACATAATCTTACTGACTCTCCCAGCCCTACATGACCAGGGTCCATGTACCAGAAGTAGCTTCTGCCTCCTTACTGACTTACTGTAGGCCCCTATTACATAATGTTACTGACTCTCCCAGCCCTACATGACCAGGGTCCATGTAACAGAAGCAGCTTCTGCCTCCTTACTGACTTACTGTAGGAATCCTATTACACAATCTTGCTGACTCTCCCAGCCCTACATGACCAGGGTCCATGTACCAGAAGCAGCTTCTGCCTCCTTACTGACTTACTGTAGGCCCCTATTACATAATCTTACTGACTCTCCCAGCCCTACATGACCAGGGTCCATGTACCAGAAGCAGCTTCTGCCTCCTTACTGACTTACTGTAGGCCCCTATTACACAATCTTACTGACTCTCCCAGCCCTACATGACCAGGGTCCATGTACCAGAAGCAGCTTCTGCCTCCTTACTGACTTACTATAGGCCCCTATTACATAATCTTACTGACTCTCCCAGCCCTACATGACCAGGGTATATGTACCAGAAGCAGCTTCTGCCTCCTTACTGACTCACTGTAGGCCCCTATTACACAATCTTACTGACTCTCCCAGCCCTACATGACCAGGGTCCATGTACCAGAAGCAGCTTCTGCCTCCTTACTGACTTACTGTAGGCCCCTATTACAGAATCTTACGGACTCTCCCAGCCCTACATGACCAGGGTCCATGTACCAGAAGCAGCATCTGCCTCCTTACTGACTTACTGTAGGCCCCTATTACATAATCTTACTGACTCTCCCAGCCCTACATGACCAGGGTCCATGTACCAGAAGCAGCTTCTGCCTCCTTACTGACTTACTGTAGGCCCCTATTACATAATCTTACTGACTCTCCCAGCCCTACATGACCAGGGTCCATGTACCAGAAGTAGCTTCTGCCTCCTTACTGACTTACTGTAGGCCCCTATTACAGAATCTAACTGACTCTCCCAGCCCTACATGACCAGGGTCCATGTACCAGAAGCAGCTTCTGCCTCCTTACTGACTTACTGTAGGAACCCTATTACATAATCTGACTGACTCTCCCAGCCCTACATGACCAGGGTCCATGTACCAGAAGCAGCTTCTGCCTCCTTACTGACTTACTGTAGGTCCCTATTACACAATCTTACTGACTCTCCCAGCCTTACATGACCAGGGTCCATGTACCAGAAGCAGCTTCTGCCTCCTTACTGACTTACTGTAGGCCCCTATTACAGAATCTTACTGACTCTCCCAGCCCTACATGACCAGGGTCCATGTACCAGAAGCAGCTTCTGCCTCCTTACTGACTTACTATAGGCCCCTATTACATAATCTTACTGACTCTCCCAGCCCTACATGACCAGGGTATATGTACCAGAAGCAGCTTCTGCCTCCTTACTGACTTACTGTAGGCCCCTATTACACAATCTTACTGACTCTCCCAGCCCTACATGACCAGGGTCCATGTACCAGAAGCAGCTTCTGCCTCCTTACTGACTTACTGTAGGCCCCTATTACAGAATCTTACGGACTCTCCCAGCCCTACATGACCAGGGTCCATGTACCAGAAGCAGCTTCTGCCTCCTTACTGACTTACTGTAGGCCCCTATTACATAATCTTACTGACTCCCAGCCCTACATGACCAGGGTCCATGTACCAGAAGCAGCTTCTGCCTCCTTACTGACTTACTGTAGGAACCCTATTACATAATCTTACTGACTCTCCCAGCCCTACATGACCAGGGTCCATGTACCAGAAGCAGCTTCTGCCTTCTTACTGACTTACTGTAGGCCCCTATTACAGAATCTTACTGACTCTCCCAGCCCTACATGACCAGGGTCCATGTACCAGAAGCAGCTTCTGCCTCCTTACTGACTTACTATAGGCCCCTATTACATAATCTTACTGACTCTCCCAGCCCTACATGACCAGGGTATATGTACCAGAAGCAGCTTCTGCCTCCTTACTGACTTACTGTAGGCCCCTATTACACAATCTTACTGACTCTCCCAGCCCTACATGACCAGGGTCCATGTACCAGAAGCAGCTTCTGCCTCCTTACTGACTTACTGTAGGCCCCTATTACAGAATCTTACGGACTCTCCCAGCCCTACATAACCAGGGTCCATGTACCAGAAGCAGCTTCTGCCTCCTTACTGACTTACTGTAGGCCCCTATTACATAATCTTACTGACTCCCAGCCCTACATGACCAGGGTCCATGTACCAGAAGCAGCTTCTGCCTCCTTACTGACTTACTGTAGGAACCCTATTACATAATCTTACTGACTCTCCCAGCCCTACATGACCAGGGTCCATGTACCAGAAGCAGCTTCTGCCTTCTTACTGACTTACTGTAGGCCCCTATTACATAATCTTACTGACTCTCCCAGCCCTACATGACCCGGGTCCATGTACCAGGAGCAGCTTCTGCCTCCTTACTGACTTACTGTAGGCCCCTATTACATAATCTTACTGATTCTCTCAGCCCTACATGGCCAGGGTCCATGTACCAGAAGCAGCTTCTGCCTCCTTACTGACTTACTGTAGGCCCCTATTACATAATCTTACGGACTCTCCCAGCCCTACATGACCTGGGTCCATGTACCAGAAGCAGCTTCTGCCTCCTTACTGACTTACTGTAGGCCCCTATTACATAATCTTACTGACTCTCCCAGCCCTACATGACCAGGGTCCATGTACCAGAAGCAGCTTCTGCCTCCTTACTGACTTACTGTAGGCCCCTATTACACAATCTTACTGACTCTCCCAGCTCTACATGACCAGGGTCCATGTACCAGAAGCAGCTTCTGCCTCCTTACTGACTTACTGTAGGCCCATATTACACAATCTTACTGACTCTCCCAGCCCTACATGACCAGGGTCCATGTACCAGAAGCAGCTTCTGCCTCCTTACTGACTTACTGTAGGCCCCTATTACACAATCTTACTGACTCTCCCAGCCCTACATGACCAGGGTCCATGTACCAGAAGTAGCTTCTGCCTCCTTACTGACTTACTGTAGGCCCCTATTACAGAATCTAACTGACTCTCCCAGCCCTACATGACCAGGGTCCATGTACCAGAAGCAGCTTCTGCCTCCTTACTGACTTACTGTAGGCCCCTATTACACAATCTTACTGACTCTCCCAGCCCTACATGACCAGGGTCCATGTACCAGAAGCAGCTTCTGCCTCCTTACTGACTTACTGTAGGCCCCTATTACATAATCTTACTGATTCTCTCAGCCCTACATGGCCAGGGTCCATGTACCAGAAGCAGCTTCTGCCTCCTTACTGACTTACTGTAGGCCCCTATTACATAATCTTACGGACTCTCCCAGCCCTACATGACCTGGGTCCATGTACCAGAAGCAGCTTCTGCCTCCTTACTGACTTACTGTAGGCCCCTATTACATAATCTTACTGACTCTCCCAGCCCTACATGACCAGGGTCCATGTACCAGAAGTAGCTTCTGCCTCCTTACTGACTTACTGTAGGCCCCTATTACAGAATCTAACTGACTCTCCCAGCCCTACATAACCAGGGTCCATGTACCAGAAGCAGCTTCTGCCTCCTTACTGACTTACTGTAGGAACCCTATTACATAATTTTACTGACTCTCCCAGCCCTACATGACCAGGGTCCATGTACCAGAAGCAGCTTCTGCCTCCTTACTGACTTACTGTAGTCCCCTATTACATAATCTTACTGACTCTCCCAGCCCTACATGACCAGGGTCCATGTACCAGAAGCAGCTTCTGCCTCCTTACTGACTTACTGTAGGCCCCTATTACATAATCTTACTGACTCTCCCAGCCCTACATGACCAGGGTCCATGTACCAGAAGTAGCTTCTGCCTCCTTACTGACTTACTGTAGTTCCCTATTACATAATCTTACTGACTCTCCCAGCCCTACATGACCAGGGTCCATGTACCAGAAGCAGCTTCTGCCTCCTTACTGACTTACTGTAGGCCCCTATTACAGAATCTAACTGACTCTCCCAGCCCTACATAACCAGGGTCCATGTACCAGAAGCAGCTTCTGCCTCCTTACTGACTTACTGTAGGAACCCTATTACATAATTTTACTGACTCTCCCAGCCCTACATGACCAGGGTCCATGTACCAGAAGCAGCTTCTGCCTCCTTACTGACTTACTGTAGGCCCCTATTACACAATCTTACTGACTCTCCCAGCCCTACATGACCAGGGTCCATGTACCAGAAGCAGCTTCTGCCTCCTTACTGACTTACTATAGGCCCCTATTACAAAATCTTACTGACTCTCCCAGCCCTACATGACCAGGGTACATGTACCAGAAGCAGCTTCTGCCTCCTTACTGACTTACTGTAGGCCCCTATTACACAATCTTACTGACTCTCCCAGCCCTACATGACCAGGGTCCATGTACCAGAAGCAGCTTCTGCCTCCTTACTGACTTACTGTAGGCCCCTATTACACAATCTTACTGACTCTCCCAGCCCTACATGACCAGGGTCCATGTACCAGAAGCAGCTTCTGCCTCCTTACTGACTTACTATAGGCCCCTATTACATAATCTTACTGACTCTCCCAGCCCTACATGACCAGGGTCCATGTACCAGAAGCAGCTTCTGCCTCCTTACTGACTTACTATAGGCCCCTATTACATAATCTTACTGACTCTCCCAGCCCTACATGACCAGGATCCATGTACCAGAAGCAGCTTCTGCCTCCTTACTGATTTACTGTAGGCCCCTATTAAAGAATCTTACTGACTCTCCCAGCCCTACTTGACCAGGGTACATGTACCAGAAGCAGCTTCTGCCTCCTTACTGATTTACTGTAGGCCCCTATTAAAGAATCTTACTGACTCTCCCAGCCCTACATGACCTGGGTCCATGTACCAGAAGCAGCGTCTGCCTCCTTACTGACTTACTGTAGGCCCCTATTACAGAATCTTACTGACTCTCCCAGCCCTACATGACCAGGGTCCATGTACCAGAAGCAGCTTCTGCCTCCTTACTGACTTACTGTAGGCCCCTATTACAGAATCTTACTGACTCTCCCAGCCCTACATGACCAGGGTCCATGTACCAGAAGCAGCTTCTGCCTCCTTACTGACTTACTGTAGGCCCCTATTACATAATCTTACTGACTCTCCCAGCCCTACATGACCAGGGTCCATGTACCAGAAGCAGCTTCTGCCTCCTTACTGACTTACTGTAGTTCCCTATTACATAATCTTACTGACTCTCCCAGCCCTACATGACCAGGGTCCATGTACCAGAAGCAGCTTCTGCCTCCTTACTGACTTACTGTAGGCCCCTGTAAAGATATGAGACAGAGGGTAAAACTGTATTTATGGCATTTCAATCTTTATAGCGTAATGTACTTTTTATTCCTTCTGTTCCCATGTCTCTCTGGCTTGTGTCACTATTACCCCATGTGTGTGATCATCCATTAGCCTATATATTCTGTACTATAATCTTACCCATGTAAATACAGGTGTGCTGTGACCTGGCACCTAGTGCTGTCATGTATGTTATTGTAGGAGAATGCCAGTCTTGTATGAGGTTATTACAGGTTATCATTGTTATGCCTATTGAGTCCATCCTGTGATCCTTATATGGTCACACAGGAAATACATTTGAGGACCAGGTAATGTCTCTTTGAAGCTTCTCCTCCACAGGGGACAATCAGGACTTAAACTAATTTCCCTGTCATTGTTCCTTCTGTTTACTGTCTTCTGTTCCATCCTGGCCTCTCACAGACATCACGGTGCCTGACCCAGCATGTGGTCAGCAGGAGAAGGCCAGCTGTGGGAGGGAGTAGGGAAATACCTGAGGTGGGGTCCCACCAATCAGGAACCTGCGTCTCCTCCCCAGGTGAGCGCAGCATGATGGGCATTTGGAAGGTTTTAAAAGAGGTTGCGCAGGTCAGCTCCGCATGTTAGTCGCAGGACTCTGGCTAAGGGGTGATTCTCTGCCAGGGTACCTTGTGGAACGCATCAACAGTGCTTTGTGGACTTATATGTACTTACTACTGCAAGGACTAATCTGCTATCACTGCTGTGTGGACTCAGTGATAGTTCTGCTGTATGGACTTGTTTATCTGGAACTTCTGCACGGAATTGCTGTGGACCTAAATCCTCTACTGGGACTTACTATCTGGACTGCTACCTGTATACTGTTTCTGGGCTATATTTACGTCTGTTTCCTGTGAATTATCTATTCCTGTGTGCAGTGAGAAATAAACCATCACTTTGGTTTCATCGGCTCTGTGTCTGAGTGATTAGAAGAACCCCGTATCCTAACAGCCCCTATTACATAATCTTACTGACTCTCCCAGCCCTACATGACCAGGGTCCATGTACCAGAAGCAGCTTCTGCTTCCTTACTGACTTACTGTAGTCCCCTATTACATAATCTTACTGACTCTCCCAGCCCTACATGACCAGGGTCCATGTACCAGAAGCAGCTTCTGCCTCCTTACTGACTTACTGTAGGCCCCTATTACATAATCTTACTGACTCTCCCAGCCCTACATGACCAGGGTCCATGTACCAGAAGCAGCTTCTGCCTCCTTACTGACTTACTGTAGGCCCTTATTACAGAATCTTACTGACTCTCCCAGCCCTACATGACCAGGGTCCATGTACCAGAAGCAGCTTCTGCCTCCTTACTGACTTACTGTAGGCCCCTATTACATAATCTTACTGACTCTCCCAGCCCTACATGACCAGGGTCCATGTACCAGAAGCAGCTTCTACCTCCTTACTGACTTACTGTAGTCCCCTATTACATAATCTTACTGACTCTCCCAGCCCTACATGACCAGGGTCCATGTACCAGAAGCAGCTTCTGCCTCCTTACTGACTTACTGTAGGCCCCTATTACATAATCTTACTGACTCTCCCAGCCCTACATGACCAGGGTCCATGTACCAGAAGCAGCTTCTGCCTCCTTACTGACTTACTGTAGTCCCCTATTACATAATCTTACTGACTCTTCCAGCCCTACATGACCAGGGAAATAGCTTCTGCCTCCTTACTGACTTACTGTAGGCCCCTATTACATAATCTTACTGACTCTTCCAGCCCTACATGACCTGGGTCCATGTACCGGAAGCAGCTTCTGCCTCCTTACTGACTTACTGTAGGCCCCTATTACACAATCTTACTGACTCTCCCAGCCCTACATGACCAGGGTCCATGTACCAGAAGCAGCTTCTGCCTCCTTACTGACTTACTGTAGGCCCCTATTACATAATCTTACTGACTCTCCCAGCCCTACATGACCAGGGTCCATGTACCAGAAGCAGCTTCTGCCTCCTTACTGACTTACTGTAGGGTCCTATTACAGAATCTTACTGACTCTCCCAGCCCTACATGACCAGGGTCCATGTACCAGAAGCAGCTTCTGCCTCCTTACTGACTTACTGTAGGCATCCTATTACACAATCTTACTGACTCTCCCAGCCCTACATGACCAGGGTCCATGTACCAGAAGCAGCTTCTGCCTCCTTACTGACTTACTGTAGGCCCCTATTACATAATCTTACTGACTCTCCCAGCCCTACATGACCAGGGTCCATGTACCAGAAGCAGCTTCTGCCTCCTTACTGACTTACTGTAGGCCCCTATTACACAATCTTACTGACTCTCCCAGCCCTACATGACCAGGGTCCATGTACCAGAAGCAGCTTCTACCTCCTTACTGACTTACTGTAGGCCCCTATTACACAATCTTACTGACTCTCCCAGCCCTACATGACCAGGGTCCATGTACCAGAAGCAGCTTCTGTCTCCTTACTGACTTACTGTAGTCACCTATTACACAATCTTACTGACTCTCCTAGCCCTACATGACCTGGGTCCATGTACCAGAAGCAGCTTCTGTCTCCTTACTGACTTACTGTAGGCCCCTATTACATAATCTTACTGACTCCCAGCCCTACATGACCAGGGTCCATGTACCAGAAGCAGCTTCTGCCTTCTTACTGACTTACTGTAGGCCCCTATTACTTAATCTTACTGACTCTCCCAGCCCTACATGACCAGGGTCCATGTACCAGAAGCAGCTTCTGTCTACTTACTGACTTACTGTAGGCCCCTATTACATAATCTTACTGACTCTCCCAGCCCTACATGACCAGGGTCCATGTACCAGAAGCAGCTTCTTCCTCCTTACTGACTTACTGTAGGCCCCTATTACATAATCTTACTGACTCTCTCAGCCCTACATGACCAGGGTCCATGTACCAGAAGCAGCTTCTGCCTCCTTACTGACTTACTGTAGGCCCCTATTACAGAATCTTACTGACTCTCCCAGCCCTACATGACCAGGGTCCATGTACCAGAAGCAGCTTCTGCCTCCTTACTGACTTACTGTCGGCCCCTATTACAGAATCTTACTGACTCTCCCAGCCCTACATGACCAGGGTCCATGTACCAGAAGCAGCTTCTGCCTCCTTACTGACTTACTGTAGGCCCCTATTACATAGTCTTACTGACTCTCCCAGCCCTACATGACCAGGGTCCATGTACCAGAAGCAGCTTCTGCCTCCTTACTGACTTACTGTAGGCATCCTATTACAGAATCTTACTGACTCTCCCAGCCCTACATGACCAGGGTCCATGTACCAGAAGCTGCTTCTGCCTCCTTACTGACTTACTATAGGCCCCTATTACATAATCTTACTGACTCTCCCAGCCCTACATGACCAGGGTACATGTACCAGAAGCAGCTTCTGCCTCCTTACTGACTTACTGTAGGCCCCTATTACACAATCTTACTGACTCTCCCAGCCCTACATGACCAGGGTCCATGTACCAGAAGCAGCTTCTGCCTCCTTACTGACTTACTGTAGGCCCCTATTACATAATGTTACTGACTCTCCCAGCCCTACATGACCAGGGTCCATGTACCAGAAGCAGTTTCTGCCTCCTTACTGACTTACTGTAGGCCCCTATTACACAATCTTACTGACTCTCCCAGCCCTACATGACCAGGATCCATGTACCAGAAGCAGCTTCTGCCTCCTTACTGACTTACTGTAGGCCCCTATTACATAATCTTACTGACTCTCCCAGCCCTACATGACCAGGGTCCATGTACCAGAAGCAGCTTCTGCTTCCTTACTGACTTACTGTAGGCACCTATTACATAATCTTACTGACTCTCCCAGCCCTACATGACCAGGGTCCATGTACCAGAAGCAGCTTCTGCCTCCTTACTGACTTACTGTAGGCCCCTATTACATAATCTTACTGACTCTCCCAGCCCTACATGACCAGGGTCCATGTACCAGAAGCAGCTTCTGCCTCCTTACTGACTTACTGTAGTCCCCTATTACATAATCTTACTGACTCTCCCAGCCCTACATGACCAGGGTCCATGTACCAGAAGCAGCTTCTGCCTCCTTACTGACTTACTGTAGTCCCCGATTACATAATCTTACTGACTCTCCCAGCCCTACATGACCAGGGTCCATGTACTAGAAGCAGCTTCTGCCTCCTTACTGACTTACTGTAGGCCCCTATTACATAATGTTACTGACTCTCCCAGCCCTACATGACCAGGGTCCATCTACCAGAAGCAGCTTCTGCCTCCTTACTGACTTACTGTAGACCCCTATTACATAATCTTACTGACTCTCCCAGCCCTACATGACCAGGATCCATGTACCAGAAGCAGCTTCTGCCTCCTTACTGACTTACTGTAGGCCCCTATTACATAATCTTACTGACTCTCCCAGCCCTACATGACCAGGGTCCATGTACCAGAAGCAGCTTCTGCTTCCTTACTGACTTACTGTAGGCACCTATTACATAATCTTACTGACTCTCCCAGCCCTACATGACCAGGGTCCATGTACCAGAAGCAGCTTCTGCCTCCTTACTGACTTACTGTAGGCCCCTATTACATAATCTTACTGACTCTCCCAGCCCTACATGACCAGGGTCCATGTACCAGAAGCAGCTTCTGCCTCCTTACTGACTTACTGTAGGCCCCTATTACACAAACTTACTGACTCTCCCAGCCCTACATGACCAGGGTCAATGTACCAGAAGCAGCTTCTGCCTCCTTACTGACTTACTGTAGTCCCCTATTACAGAATCTTACTGACTCTCCCAGCCCTACATGACCAGGGTCCATGTACCAGAAGCAGCTTCTGCCTCCTTACTGACTTACTATAGGCCCCTATTACATAATCTTACTGACTCTCCCAGCCCTACATGACCAGGGTCCATGTACCAGAAGCAGCTTCTGCCTCCTTACTGACTTACTGTAGGCCCCTATTACATAATCTTACTGACTCTCCCAGCCCTACATGACCAGGGTCCATGTACCAGAAGCAGCTTCTGCCTCCTTACTGACTTACTGTAGGCCCCTATTACACAATCTTACTGACTCTCCCAGCCCTACATGACCAGGGTCCATGTACCAGAAGCAGCTTCTGCCTCCTTACTGACTTACTGTAGTCCCCTATTACATAATCTTACTGACTCTCCCAGCCCTACATGACCAGGGTCCATGTACCAGAAGCAGCTTCTGCCTCCTTACTGACTTACTGTAGGCCCCTATTACAAAATCTTACTGACTCTCCCAGCCCTACATGACCAGGGCCCATGTACCAGAAGCAGCTTCTGCCTCCTTACTGACTTACTGTAGGGCCCTATTACACAATCTTACTGACTCTCCCAACCCTACATGACCAGGGTCCATGTACCAGAAGCAGCTTCTGCCTCCTTACTGACTTACTGTAGGCATCCTATTACAGAATCTTACTGACTCTCCCAGCCCTACATGACCAGGGTCCATGTACCAGAAGCAGCTTCTGCCTCCTTACTGACTTACTGTAGGCCCCTATTACACAATCTTACTGACTCTCCCAGCCCTACATGACCTGGGTCCATGTACCAGAAGCAGCGTCTGCCTCCTTACTGACTTACTGTAGGCCCCTATTACAGAATCTTACTGACTCTCCCAGCCCTACATGACCAGGGTCCATGTACCAGAAGCAGCTTCTGCCTCCTTACTGACTTACTGTAGGCCCCTATTACAGAATCTTACTGACTCTCCCAGCCCTACATGACCAGGGTCCATGTACCAGAAGCAGCTTCTGCCTCCTTACTGACTTACTGTAGGCCCCTATTACATAATCTTACTGACTCTCCCAGCCCTACATGACCAGGGTCCATGTACCAGAAGCAGCTTCTGCCTCCTTACTGACTTACTGTAGGCCCCTATTACATAATCTTACTGACTCTCCCAGCCCTACATGACCAGGGTCCATGTACCAGAAGCAGCTTCTGCCTCCTTACTGACTTACTGTAGTTCCCTATTACATAATCTTACTGACTCTCCCAGCCCTACATGACCAGGGTCCATGTACCAGAAGCAGCTTCTGCCTCCTTACTGACTTACTGTAGGCCCCTGTAAAGATATGAGACAGAGGGTAAAACTGTATTTATGGCATTTCAATCTTTATAGCGTAATGTACTTTTTATTCCTTCTGTTCCCATGTCTCTCTGGCTTGTGTCACTATTACCCCATGTGTGTGATCATCCATTAGCCTATATATTCTGTACTATAATCTTACCCATGTAAATACAGGTGTGCTGTGACCTGGCACCTAGTGCTGTCATGTATGTTATTGTAGGAGAATGCCAGTCTGGTATGAGGTTATTACAGGTTATCATTGTTATGCCTATTGAGTCCATCCTGTGATCCTTATATGGTCACACAGGAAATACATTTGAGGACCAGGTAATGTCTCTTTGAAGCTTCTCCTCCACAGGGGACAATCAGGACTTAAACTAATTTCCCTGTCATTGTTCCTTCTGTTTACTGTCTTCTGTTCCATCCTGGCCTCTCACAGACATCACGGTGCCTGACCCAGCATGTGGTCAGCAGGAGAAGGCCAGCTGTGGGAGGGAGTAGGGAAATACCTGAGGTGGGGTCCCACCAATCAGGAACCTGCGTCTCCTCCCCAGGTGAGCGCAGCATGATGGGCATTTGGAAGGTTTTAAAAGAGGTTGCGCAGGTCAGCTCCGCATGTTAGTCGCAGGACTCTGGCTAAGGGGTGATTCTCTGCCAGGGTACCTTGTGGAATGCATCAACAGTGCTTTGTGGACTTATATGTACTTACTACTGCAAGGACTAATCTGCTATCACTGCTGTGTGGACTCAGTGATAGTTCTGCTGTATGGACTTGTTTATCTGGAACTTCTGCACGGAATTGCTGTGGACCTAAATCCTCTACTGGGACTTACTATCTGGACTGCTACCTGTATACTGTTTCTGGGAAATATTTACGTCTGTTTCCTGTGAATTATCTATTCCTGTGTGCAGTGAGAAATAAACCATCACTTTGGTTTCATCGGCTCTGTGTCTGAGTGATTAGAAGAACCCCGTATCCTAACAGCCCCTATTACATAATCTTACTGACTCTCCCAGCCCTACATGACCAGGGTCCATGTACCAGAAGCAGCTTCTGCTTCCTTACTGACTTACTGTAGTCCCCTATTACATAATCTTACTGACTCTCCCAGCCCTACATGACCAGGGTCCATGTACCAGAAGCAGCTTCTGCCTCCTTACTGACTTACTGTAGGCCCCTATTACATAATCTTACTGACTCTCCCAGCCCTACATGACCAGGGTCCATGTACCAGAAGCAGCTTCTGCCTCCTTACTGACTTACTGTAGGCCCTTATTACAGAATCTTACTGACTCTCCCAGCCCTACATGACCAGGGTCCATGTACCAGAAGCAGCTTCTGCCTCCTTACTGACTTACTGTAGGCCCCTATTACATAATCTTACTGACTCTCCCAGCCCTACATGACCAGGGTCCATGTACCAGAAGCAGCTTCTACCTCCTTACTGACTTACTGTAGTCCCCTATTACATAATCTTACTGACTCTCCCAGCCCTACATGACCAGGGTCCATGTACCAGAAGCAGCTTCTGCCTCCTTACTGACTTACTGTAGGCCCCTATTACATAATCTTACTGACTCTCCCAGCCCTACATGACCAGGGTCCATGTACCAGAAGCAGCTTCTGCCTCCTTACTGACTTACTGTAGTCCCCTATTACATAATCTTACTGACTCTTCCAGCCCTACATGACCAGGGAAATAGCTTCTGCCTCCTTACTGACTTACTGTAGGCCCCTATTACATAATCTTACTGACTCTTCCAGCCCTACATGACCTGGGTCCATGTACCGGAAGCAGCTTCTGCCTCCTTACTGACTTACTGTAGGCCCCTATTACACAATCTTACTGACTCTCCCAGCCCTACATGACCAGGGTCCATGTACCAGAAGCAGCTTCTGCCTCCTTACTGACTTACTGTAGGCCCCTATTACATAATCTTACTGACTCTCCCAGCCCTACATGACCAGGGTCCATGTACCAGAAGCAGCTTCTGCCTCCTTACTGACTTACTGTAGGGTCCTATTACAGAATCTTACTGACTCTCCCAGCCCTACATGACCAGGGTCCATGTACCAGAAGCAGCTTCTGCCTCCTTACTGACTTACTGTAGGCATCCTATTACACAATCTTACTGACTCTCCCAGCCCTACATGACCAGGGTCCATGTACCAGAAGCAGCTTCTGCCTCCTTACTGACTTACTGTAGGCCCCTATTACATAATCTTACTGACTCTCCCAGCCCTACATGACCAGGGTCCATGTACCAGAAGCAGCTTCTGCCTCTTTACTGACTTACTGTAGGCCCCTATTACATAATCTTACTGACTCTCCCAGCCCTACATGACCATGGTCCATGTACCAGAAGCAGCTTCTGCCTCCTTACTGACTTACTGTTGGAACCCTATTACATAATCTTACTGACTCTCCCAGCCCTACATGACCAGGGTCCATGTACCAGAAGCAGCGTCTGCCTCCTTACTGACTTACTGTAGGCCCCTATTACATAATCTTACTGACTCTCCCAGCCCTACATGACCAGGGTCCATGTACCAGAAGCAGCTTCTGCCTTCTTACTGACTTACTGTAGGCCTCTATTACATAATCTTACTGACTCTCCCAGCCCTACATGACCAGGATCCATGTACCAGAAGCAGCTTCTGCCTCCTTACTGACTTACTGTAGGCCCCTATTACATAATCTTACTGACTCTCCCAGCCCTACATGACCAGGGTCCATGTACCAGAAGCAGCTTCTGCCTCCTTACTGTAGGAACCCTATTACATAATCTTACTGACTGGCCCCTATTACTTAATCTTACTGACTCTCCCAGCCCTACATGACCAGGGTCCATGTACCAGAAGCAGCTTCTGCCTCCTTACTGACTTACTGTAGGCCCCTATTACATAATCTTACTGACTCTCCCAGCCCTACATGACCAGGGTCCATGTACCAGAAGCAGCTTCTGCCTCCTTACTGTAGGAACCCTATTACATAATCTTACTGACTCTCCCAGCCCTACATGACCAGGGTCCATGTACCAGAAGCAGCTTCTGCCTTCTTACTGACTTACTGTAGGCCCCTATTACATAATCTTACTGACTCTCCCAGCCCTACATGACCTGGATCCATGTACCAGAAGCAGCTTCTGCCTCCTTACTGACTTACTGTAGGCCCCTATTACATAATCTTACTGACTCTCCCAGCCCTACATGACCAGGGTCCATGTACCAGAAGCAGCTTCTGCCTCCTTACTGACTTACTGTAGGCCCCTATTACACAATCTTACTGACTCTCCCAGCCCTACATGACCAGGGTCCATGTACCAGAAGCAGCTTCTGCCTCCTTACTGACTTACTGTAGGCCCCTATTACACAATCTTACTGACTCTCCCAGCCCTACATGACCAGGGTCCATGTACCAGAAGCAGCTTCTGCCTCCTTACTGACTTACTGTAGGCCCCTATTACATAATCTTACTGACTCTCCCAGCCCTACATGACCAGGGTACATGTACCAGAAGCAGCTTCTGCCTCCTTACTGACTTACTGTAGTCCCCTATTACATAATCTTACTGACTCTCCCAGCCCTACATGACCAGGGTCCATGTACCAGAAGCAGCTTCTGCCTCCTTACTGACTTACTGTAGGCCCCTATTACATAATCTTACTGACTCTCCCAGCCCTACATGACCAGGGTCCATGTACCAGAAGTAGCTTCTGCCTCCTTACTGACTTACTGTAGGCCCCTATTACATAATGTTACTGACTCTCCCAGCCCTACATGACCAGGGTCCATGTAACAGAAGCAGCTTCTGCCTCCTTACTGACTTACTGTAGGAATCCTATTACACAATCTTGCTGACTCTCCCAGCCCTACATGACCAGGGTCCATGTACCAGAAGCAGCTTCTGCCTCCTTACTGACTTACTGTAGGCCCCTATTACATAATCTTACTGACTCTCCCAGCCCTACATGACCAGGGTCCATGTACCAGAAGCAGCTTCTGCCTCCTTACTGACTTACTGTAGGCCCCTATTACACAATCTTACTGACTCTCCCAGCCCTACATGACCAGGGTCCATGTACCAGAAGCAGCTTCTGCCTCCTTACTGACTTACTATAGGCCCCTATTACATAATCTTACTGACTCTCCCAGCCCTACATGACCAGGGTATATGTACCAGAAGCAGCTTCTGCCTCCTTACTGACTCACTGTAGGCCCCTATTACACAATCTTACTGACTCTCCCAGCCCTACATGACCAGGGTCCATGTACCAGAAGCAGCTTCTGCCTCCTTACTGACTTACTGTAGGCCCCTATTACAGAATCTTACGGACTCTCCCAGCCCTACATGACCAGGGTCCATGTACCAGAAGCAGCATCTGCCTCCTTACTGACTTACTGTAGGCCCCTATTACATAATCTTACTGACTCTCCCAGCCCTACATGACCAGGGTCCATGTACCAGAAGCAGCTTCTGCCTCCTTACTGACTTACTGTAGGCCCCTATTACATAATCTTACTGACTCTCCCAGCCCTACATGACCAGGGTCCATGTACCAGAAGTAGCTTCTGCCTCCTTACTGACTTACTGTAGGCCCCTATTACAGAATCTAACTGACTCTCCCAGCCCTACATGACCAGGGTCCATGTACCAGAAGCAGCTTCTGCCTCCTTACTGACTTACTGTAGGAACCCTATTACATAATCTGACTGACTCTCCCAGCCCTACATGACCAGGGTCCATGTACCAGAAGCAGCTTCTGCCTCCTTACTGACTTACTGTAGGTCCCTATTACACAATCTTACTGACTCTCCCAGCCTTACATGACCAGGGTCCATGTACCAGAAGCAGCTTCTGCCTCCTTACTGACTTACTGTAGGCCCCTATTACAGAATCTTACTGACTCTCCCAGCCCTACATGACCAGGGTCCATGTACCAGAAGCAGCTTCTGCCTCCTTACTGACTTACTATAGGCCCCTATTACATAATCTTACTGACTCTCCCAGCCCTACATGACCAGGGT
Organism: Pseudophryne corroboree; assembly: GCF_028390025.1. Taxonomy (NCBI): domain Eukaryota; kingdom Metazoa; phylum Chordata; class Amphibia; order Anura; family Myobatrachidae; genus Pseudophryne; species Pseudophryne corroboree. The sequence goes on from NW_026969087.1 coordinate 30,198, forward strand.
ATATGTACCAGAAGCAGCTTCTGCCTCCTTACTGACTTACTGTAGGCCCCTATTACACAATCTTACTGACTCTCCCAGCCCTACATGACCAGGGTCCATGTACCAGAAGCAGCTTCTGCCTCCTTACTGACTTACTGTAGGCCCCTATTACAGAATCTTACGGACTCTCCCAGCCCTACATGACCAGGGTCCATGTACCAGAAGCAGCTTCTGCCTCCTTACTGACTTACTGTAGGCCCCTATTACATAATCTTACTGACTCCCAGCCCTACATGACCAGGGTCCATGTACCAGAAGCAGCTTCTGCCTCCTTACTGACTTACTGTAGGAACCCTATTACATAATCTTACTGACTCTCCCAGCCCTACATGACCAGGGTCCATGTACCAGAAGCAGCTTCTGCCTTCTTACTGACTTACTGTAGGCCCCTATTACAGAATCTTACTGACTCTCCCAGCCCTACATGACCAGGGTCCATGTACCAGAAGCAGCTTCTGCCTCCTTACTGACTTACTATAGGCCCCTATTACATAATCTTACTGACTCTCCCAGCCCTACATGACCAGGGTATATGTACCAGAAGCAGCTTCTGCCTCCTTACTGACTTACTGTAGGCCCCTATTACACAATCTTACTGACTCTCCCAGCCCTACATGACCAGGGTCCATGTACCAGAAGCAGCTTCTGCCTCCTTACTGACTTACTGTAGGCCCCTATTACAGAATCTTACGGACTCTCCCAGCCCTACATAACCAGGGTCCATGTACCAGAAGCAGCTTCTGCCTCCTTACTGACTTACTGTAGGCCCCTATTACATAATCTTACTGACTCCCAGCCCTACATGACCAGGGTCCATGTACCAGAAGCAGCTTCTGCCTCCTTACTGACTTACTGTAGGAACCCTATTACATAATCTTACTGACTCTCCCAGCCCTACATGACCAGGGTCCATGTACCAGAAGCAGCTTCTGCCTTCTTACTGACTTACTGTAGGCCCCTATTACATAATCTTACTGACTCTCCCAGCCCTACATGACCCGGGTCCATGTACCAGGAGCAGCTTCTGCCTCCTTACTGACTTACTGTAGGCCCCTATTACATAATCTTACTGATTCTCTCAGCCCTACATGGCCAGGGTCCATGTACCAGAAGCAGCTTCTGCCTCCTTACTGACTTACTGTAGGCCCCTATTACATAATCTTACTGACTCTCCCAGCCCTACATGACCTGGGTCCATGTACCAGAAGCAGCTTCTGCCTCCTTACTGACTTACTGTAGGCCCCTATTACATAATCTTACTGACTCTCCCAGCCCTACATGACCAGGGTCCATGTACCAGAAGCAGCTTCTGCCTCCTTACTGACTTACTGTAGGCCCCTATTACACAATCTTACTGACTCTCCCAGCTCTACATGACCAGGGTCCATGTACCAGAAGCAGCTTCTGCCTCCTTACTGACTTACTGTAGGCCCATATTACACAATCTTACTGACTCTCCCAGCCCTACATGACCAGGGTCCATGTACCAGAAGCAGCTTCTGCCTCCTTACTGACTTACTGTAGGCCCCTATTACACAATCTTACTGACTCTCCCAGCCCTACATGACCAGGGTCCATGTACCAGAAGTAGCTTCTGCCTCCTTACTGACTTACTGTAGGCCCCTATTACAGAATCTAACTGACTCTCCCAGCCCTACATGACCAGGGTCCATGTACCAGAAGCAGCTTCTGCCTCCTTACTGACTTACTGTAGGCCCCTATTACACAATCTTACTGACTCTCCCAGCCCTACATGACCAGGGTCCATGTACCAGAAGCAGCTTCTGCCTCCTTACTGACTTACTGTAGGCCCCTATTACATAATCTTACTGATTCTCTCAGCCCTACATGGCCAGGGTCCATGTACCAGAAGCAGCTTCTGCCTCCTTACTGACTTACTGTAGGCCCCTATTACATAATCTTACGGACTCTCCCAGCCCTACATGACCTGGGTCCATGTACCAGAAGCAGCTTCTGCCTCCTTACTGACTTACTGTAGGCCCCTATTACATAATCTTACTGACTCTCCCAGCCCTACATGACCAGGGTCCATGTACCAGAAGTAGCTTCTGCCTCCTTACTGACTTACTGTAGGCCCCTATTACAGAATCTAACTGACTCTCCCAGCCCTACATAACCAGGGTCCATGTACCAGAAGCAGCTTCTGCCTCCTTACTGACTTACTGTAGGAACCCTATTACATAATTTTACTGACTCTCCCAGCCCTACATGACCAGGGTCCATGTACCAGAAGCAGCTTCTGCCTCCTTACTGACTTACTGTAGTCCCCTATTACATAATCTTACTGACTCTCCCAGCCCTACATGACCAGGGTCCATGTACCAGAAGCAGCTTCTGCCTCCTTACTGACTTACTGTAGGCCCCTATTACATAATCTTACTGACTCTCCCAGCCCTACATGACCAGGGTCCATGTACCAGAAGTAGCTTCTGCCTCCTTACTGACTTACTGTAGTTCCCTATTACATAATCTTACTGACTCTCCCAGCCCTACATGACCAGGGTCCATGTACCAGAAGCAGCTTCTGCCTCCTTACTGACTTACTGTAGGCCCCTATTACAGAATCTAACTGACTCTCCCAGCCCTACATAACCAGGGTCCATGTACCAGAAGCAGCTTCTGCCTCCTTACTGACTTACTGTAGGAACCCTATTACATAATTTTACTGACTCTCCCAGCCCTACATGACCAGGGTCCATGTACCAGAAGCAGCTTCTGCCTCCTTACTGACTTACTGTAGGCCCCTATTACACAATCTTACTGACTCTCCCAGCCCTACATGACCAGGGTCCATGTACCAGAAGCAGCTTCTGCCTCCTTACTGACTTACTATAGGCCCCTATTACAAAATCTTACTGACTCTCCCAGCCCTACATGACCAGGGTACATGTACCAGAAGCAGCTTCTGCCTCCTTACTGACTTACTGTAGGCCCCTATTACACAATCTTACTGACTCTCCCAGCCCTACATGACCAGGGTCCATGTACCAGAAGCAGCTTCTGCCTCCTTACTGACTTACTGTAGGCCCCTATTACACAATCTTACTGACTCTCCCAGCCCTACATGACCAGGGTCCATGTACCAGAAGCAGCTTCTGCCTCCTTACTGACTTACTATAGGCCCCTATTACATAATCTTACTGACTCTCCCAGCCCTACATGACCAGGGTCCATGTACCAGAAGCAGCTTCTGCCTCCTTACTGACTTACTATAGGCCCCTATTACATAATCTTACTGACTCTCCCAGCCCTACATGACCAGGATCCATGTACCAGAAGCAGCTTCTGCCTCCTTACTGATTTACTGTAGGCCCCTATTAAAGAATCTTACTGACTCTCCCAGCCCTACTTGACCAGGGTACATGTACCAGAAGCAGCTTCTGCCTCCTTACTGATTTACTGTAGGCCCCTATTAAAGAATCTTACTGACTCTCCCAGCCCTACTTGACCAGGGTACATGTACCAGAAGCAGCTTCTGTCTCCTTACTGACTTACTGTAGGCATCCTATTACATAATCTTACTGACTCCCCCAGCCCTACATGACCAGGGTACATGTACCAGAAGAAGCTTCTGCCTCCTTACTGACTTACTGTAGGCCCCTATTACATAATCTTACTGACTCTCCCAGCCCTACATGACCAGGGTCCATGTACCAGAAGCAGCTTCTGCCTCCTTACTGACTTACTGTAGGCCCCTATTACAGAATCTAACTGACTCTCCCAGCCCTACATGACCAGGGTCCATGTACCAGAAGCAGCTTCTGCCTCCTTACTGACTTACTGTAGGAACCCTATTACATAATCTTACTGACTCTCCCAGCCCTACATGACCAGGGTCCATGTACCAGAAGCAGCTTCTGCCTCCTTACTGACTTACTGTAGGCCCCTATTACACAATCTTACTGACTCTCCCAGCCCTACATGACCTGGGTCCATGTACCAGAAGCAGCGTCTGCCTCCTTACTGACTTACTGTAGGCCCCTATTACAGAATCTTACTGACTCTCCCAGCCCTACATGACCAGGGTCCATGTACCAGAAGCAGCTTCTGCCTCCTTACTGACTTACTGTAGGCCCCTATTACAGAATCTTACTGACTCTCCCAGCCCTACATGACCAGGGTCCATGTACCAGAAGCAGCTTCTGCCTCCTTACTGACTTACTGTAGGCCCCTATTACATAATCTTACTGACTCTCCCAGCCCTACATGACCAGGGTCCATGTACCAGAAGCAGCTTCTGCCTCCTTACTGACTTACTGTAGTTCCCTATTACATAATCTTACTGACTCTCCCAGCCCTACATGACCAGGGTCCATGTACCAGAAGCAGCTTCTGCCTCCTTACTGACTTACTGTAGGCCCCTGTAAAGATATGAGACAGAGGGTAAAACTGTATTTATGGCATTTCAATCTTTATAGCGTAATGTACTTTTTATTCCTTCTGTTCCCATGTCTCTCTGGCTTGTGTCACTATTACCCCATGTGTGTGATCATCCATTAGCCTATATATTCTGTACTATAATCTTACCCATGTAAATACAGGTGTGCTGTGACCTGGCACCTAGTGCTGTCATGTATGTTATTGTAGGAGAATGCCAGTCTTGTATGAGGTTATTACAGGTTATCATTGTTATGCCTATTGAGTCCATCCTGTGATCCTTATATGGTCACACAGGAAATACATTTGAGGACCAGGTAATGTCTCTTTGAAGCTTCTCCTCCACAGGGGACAATCAGGACTTAAACTAATTTCCCTGTCATTGTTCCTTCTGTTTACTGTCTTCTGTTCCATCCTGGCCTCTCACAGACATCACGGTGCCTGACTCAGCATGTGGTCAGCAGGAGAAGGCCAGCTGTGGGAGGGAGTAGGGAAATACCTGAGGTGGGGTCCCACCAATCAGGAACCTGCGTCTCCTCCCCAGGTGAGCGCAGCATGATGGGCATTTGGAAGGTTTTAAAAGAGGTTGCGCAGGTCAGCTCCGCATGTTAGTCGCAGGACTCTGGCTAAGGGGTGATTCTCTGCCAGGGTACCTTGTGGAACGCATCAACAGTGCTTTGTGGACTTATATGTACTTACTACTGCAAGGACTAATCTGCTATCACTGCTGTGTGGACTCAGTGATAGTTCTGCTGTATGGACTTGTTTATCTGGAACTTCTGCACGGAATTGCTGTGGACCTAAATCCTCTACTGGGACTTACTATCTGGACTGCTACCTGTATACTGTTTCTGGGCTATATTTACGTCTGTTTCCTGTGAATTATCTATTCCTGTGTGCAGTGAGAAATAAACCATCACTTTGGTTTCATCGGCTCTGTGTCTGAGTGATTAGAAGAACCCCGTATCCTAACAGCCCCTATTACATAATCTTACTGACTCTCCCAGCCCTACATGACCAGGGTCCATGTACCAGAAGCAGCTTCTGCTTCCTTACTGACTTACTGTAGTCCCCTATTACATAATCTTACTGACTCTCCCAGCCCTACATGACCAGGGTCCATGTACCAGAAGCAGCTTCTGCCTCCTTACTGACTTACTGTAGGCCCCTATTACATAATCTTACTGACTCTCCCAGCCCTACATGACCAGGGTCCATGTACCAGAAGCAGCTTCTGCCTCCTTACTGACTTACTGTAGGCCCTTATTACAGAATCTTACTGACTCTCCCAGCCCTACATGACCAGGGTCCATGTACCAGAAGCAGCTTCTGCCTCCTTACTGACTTACTGTAGGCCCCTATTACATAATCTTACTGACTCTCCCAGCCCTACATGACCAGGGTCCATGTACCAGAAGCAGCTTCTACCTCCTTACTGACTTACTGTAGTCCCCTATTACATAATCTTACTGACTCTCCCAGCCCTACATGACCAGGGTCCATGTACCAGAAGCAGCTTCTGCCTCCTTACTGACTTACTGTAGGCCCCTATTACATAATCTTACTGACTCTCCCAGCCCTACATGACCAGGGTCCATGTACCAGAAGCAGCTTCTGCCTCCTTACTGACTTACTGTAGTCCCCTATTACATAATCTTACTGACTCTTCCAGCCCTACATGACCAGGGAAATAGCTTCTGCCTCCTTACTGACTTACTGTAGGCCCCTATTACATAATCTTACTGACTCTTCCAGCCCTACATGACCTGGGTCCATGTACCGGAAGCAGCTTCTGCCTCCTTACTGACTTACTGTAGGCCCCTATTACACAATCTTACTGACTCTCCCAGCCCTACATGACCAGGGTCCATGTACCAGAAGCAGCTTCTGCCTCCTTACTGACTTACTGTAGGCCCCTATTACATAATCTTACTGACTCTCCCAGCCCTACATGACCAGGGTCCATGTACCAGAAGCAGCTTCTGCCTCCTTACTGACTTACTGTAGGGTCCTATTACAGAATCTTACTGACTCTCCCAGCCCTACATGACCAGGGTCCATGTACCAGAAGCAGCTTCTGCCTCCTTACTGACTTACTGTAGGCATCCTATTACACAATCTTACTGACTCTCCCAGCCCTACATGACCAGGGTCCATGTACCAGAAGCAGCTTCTGCCTCCTTACTGACTTACTGTAGGCCCCTATTACATAATCTTACTGACTCTCCCAGCCCTACATGACCAGGGTCCATGTACCAGAAGCAGCTTCTGCCTCCTTACTGACTTACTGTAGGCCCCTATTACACAATCTTACTGACTCTCCCAGCCCTACATGACCAGGGTCCATGTACCAGAAGCAGCTTCTACCTCCTTACTGACTTACTGTAGGCCCCTATTACACAATCTTACTGACTCTCCCAGCCCTACATGACCAGGGTCCATGTACCAGAAGCAGCTTCTGTCTCCTTACTGACTTACTGTAGTCACCTATTACACAATCTTACTGACTCTCCTAGCCCTACATGACCTGGGTCCATGTACCAGAAGCAGCTTCTGTCTCCTTACTGACTTACTGTAGGCCCCTATTACATAATCTTACTGACTCCCAGCCCTACATGACCAGGGTCCATGTACCAGAAGCAGCTTCTGCCTTCTTACTGACTTACTGTAGGCCCCTATTACTTAATCTTACTGACTCTCCCAGCCCTACATGACCAGGGTCCATGTACCAGAAGCAGCTTCTGTCTACTTACTGACTTACTGTAGGCCCCTATTACATAATCTTACTGACTCTCCCAGCCCTACATGACCAGGGTCCATGTACCAGAAGCAGCTTCTTCCTCCTTACTGACTTACTGTAGGCCCCTATTACATAATCTTACTGACTCTCTCAGCCCTACATGACCAGGGTCCATGTACCAGAAGCAGCTTCTGCCTCCTTACTGACTTACTGTAGGCCCCTATTACAGAATCTTACTGACTCTCCCAGCCCTACATGACCAGGGTCCATGTACCAGAAGCAGCTTCTGCCTCCTTACTGACTTACTGTCGGCCCCTATTACAGAATCTTACTGACTCTCCCAGCCCTACATGACCAGGGTCCATGTACCAGAAGCAGCTTCTGCCTCCTTACTGACTTACTGTAGGCCCCTATTACATAGTCTTACTGACTCTCCCAGCCCTACATGACCAGGGTCCATGTACCAGAAGCAGCTTCTGCCTCCTTACTGACTTACTGTAGGCATCCTATTACAGAATCTTACTGACTCTCCCAGCCCTACATGACCAGGGTCCATGTACCAGAAGCAGCTTCTGCCTCCTTACTGACTTACTATAGGCCCCTATTACATAATCTTACTGACTCTCCCAGCCCTACATGACCAGGGTACATGTACCAGAAGCAGCTTCTGCCTCCTTACTGACTTACTGTAGGCCCCTATTACACAATCTTACTGACTCTCCCAGCCCTACATGACCAGGATCCATGTACCAGAAGCAGCTTCTGCCTCCTTACTGACTTACTGTAGGCCCCTATTACATAATCTTACTGACTCTCCCAGCCCTACATGACCAGGGTCCATGTACCAGAAGCAGCTTCTGCTTCCTTACTGACTTACTGTAGGCACCTATTACATAATCTTACTGACTCTCCCAGCCCTACATGACCAGGGTCCATGTACCAGAAGCAGCTTCTGCCTCCTTACTGACTTACTGTAGGCCCCTATTACATAATCTTACTGACTCTCCCAGCCCTACATGACCAGGGTCCATGTACCAGAAGCAGCTTCTGCCTCCTTACTGACTTACTGTAGTCCCCTATTACATAATCTTACTGACTCTCCCAGCCCTACATGACCAGGGTCCATGTACTAGAAGCAGCTTCTGCCTCCTTACTGACTTACTGTAGGCCCCTATTACATAATGTTACTGACTCTCCCAGCCCTACATGACCAGGGTCCATCTACCAGAAGCAGCTTCTGCCTCCTTACTGACTTACTGTAGACCCCTATTACATAATCTTACTGACTCTCCCAGCCCTACATGACCAGGATCCATGTACCAGAAGCAGCTTCTGCCTCCTTACTGACTTACTGTAGGCCCCTATTACATAATCTTACTGACTCTCCCAGCCCTACATGACCAGGGTCCATGTACCAGAAGCAGCTTCTGCTTCCTTACTGACTTACTGTAGGCACCTATTACATAATCTTACTGACTCTCCCAGCCCTACATGACCAGGGTCCATGTACCAGAAGCAGCTTCTGCCTCCTTACTGACTTACTGTAGGCCCCTATTACATAATCTTACTGACTCTCCCAGCCCTACATGACCAGGGTCCATGTACCAGAAGCAGCTTCTGCCTCCTTACTGACTTACTGTAGGCCCCTATTACACAAACTTACTGACTCTCCCAGCCCTACATGACCAGGGTCCATGTACCAGAAGCAGCTTCTGCCTCCTTACTGACTTACTGTAGTCCCCTATTACAGAATCTTACTGACTCTCCCAGCCCTACATGACCAGGGTCCATGTACCAGAAGCAGCTTCTGCCTCCTTACTGACTTACTATAGGCCCCTATTACATAATCTTACTGACTCTCCCAGCCCTACATGACCAGGGTCCATGTACCAGAAGCAGCTTCTGCCTCCTTACTGACTTACTGTAGGCCCCTATTACATAATCTTACTGACTCTCCCAGCCCTACATGACCAGGGTCCATGTACCAGAAGCAGCTTCTGCCTCCTTACTGACTTACTGTAGGCCCCTATTACACAATCTTACTGACTCTCCCAGCCCTACATGACCAGGGTCCATGTACCAGAAGCAGCTTCTGCCTCCTTACTGACTTACTGTAGTCCCCTATTACATAATCTTACTGACTCTCCCAGCCCTACATGACCAGGGTCCATGTACCAGAAGCAGCTTCTGCCTCCTTACTGACTTACTGTAGGCCCCTATTACAAAATCTTACTGACTCTCCCAGCCCTACATGACCAGGGCCCATGTACCAGAAGCAGCTTCTGCCTCCTTACTGACTTACTGTAGGGCCCTATTACACAATCTTACTGACTCTCCCAACCCTACATGACCAGGGTCCATGTACCAGAAGCAGCTTCTGCCTCCTTACTGACTTACTGTAGGCATCCTATTACAGAATCTTACTGACTCTCCCAGCCCTACATGACCAGGGTCCATGTACCAGAAGCAGCTTCTGCCTCCTTACTGACTTACTGTAGGCCCCTATTACATAATCTTACTGACTCTCCCAGCCCTACATGACCCGGGTCCATGTACCAGAAGCAGCTTCTGCCTCCTTACTGACTTACTGTAGGCCCCTATTACATAATATTACTGACTCTCCCAGCCCTACATGACCAGGGTCCATGTACCAGAAGCAGCTTCTGCCTCCTTACTGACTTACTGTAGGCCCCTATTACATAATCTTACTGACTCTCTCAGCCCTACATGACCAGGGTCCATGTACCAGAAGCAGCTTCTGCCTCCTTACTGACTTACTGTAGGCCCCTATTACAGAATCTTACTGACTCTCCCAGCCCTACATGACCAGGGTCCATGTACCAGAAGCAGCTTCTGCCTCCTTACTGACTTACTGTAGGGCCCTATTACACAATCTTACTGACTCTCCCAGCCCTACATGACCATGGTCCATGTACCAGAAGCAGCTTCTGCCTCCTTATTGACTTACTGTAGACCCCTATTACAGAATCTTACTGACTCTCCCAGCCCTACATGACCAGGGTCCATGTACCAGAAGCAGCTTCTGCCTCCTTACTGACTTACTGTAGTTCCCTATTACATAATCTTACTGACTCTCCCAGCCCTACATGACCAGGGTCCATGTACCAGAAGCAGCTTCTGCCTCCTTACTGACTTACTGTAGTCCCCTATTACATAATCTTACTGACTCTCCCAGCCCTACATGACCAGGGTCCATGTACCAGAAGCAGCTTCTGCCTCCTTACTGACTTACTGTAGGCCCCTATTACACAATCTTACTGACTCTCCCAGCCCTACATGACCAGGGTCCATGTACCAGAAGCAGCTTCCGCCTCCTTACTGACTTACTGTAGGCCCCTATTACATAATCTTACTGACTCTCCCAGCCCTACATGACCAGGGTCCATGTACCAGAGGCAGCTTCCGCCTTCTTACTGACTTACTGTAGGCCCCTATTACATAATCTTACTGACTCTCCCAGCCCTACATGACCAGGGTCCATGTACCAGAAGCAGCTTCTGCCTCCTTACTGACTTACTGTAGTCCCCTATTACATAATCTTACTGACTCTCCCAGCCCTACATGACCAGGGTCCATGTACCAGAAGCAGCTTCTGCCTCCTTACTGACTTACTGTAGACCCCTATTACATAATCTTACTGACTCTCCCAGCCCTACATGACCAGGGTCCATGTACCAGAAGCAGCTTCTGCCTCCTTACTGACTTACTGTAGTCCCCTATTACATAATCTTACTGACTCTCCCAGCCCTACATGACCAGGGTCCATGTACCAGAAGCAGCTTCTGCCTCCTTACTGACTTACTGTAGGCCCCTATTACACAATCTTACTGACTCTCCCAGCCCTACATGACCAGGGTCCATGTACCAGAAGCAGCTTCTGCCTCCTTACTGACTTACTGTAGTCCCCTATTACATAATCTTACTGACTCTCCCAGCCCTACATGACCAGGGTCCATGTACCAGAAGCAGCTTCTGCCTCCTTACTGACTTACTGTAGGCCCCTATTACAAAATCTTACTGACTCTCCCAGCCCTACATGACCAGGGCCCATGTACCAGAAGCAGCTTCTGCCTCCTTACTGACTTACTGTAGGGCCCTATTACACAATCTTACTGACTCTCCCAACCCTACATGACCAGGGTCCATGTACCAGAAGCAGCTTCTGCCTCCTTACTGACTTACTGTAGGCATCCTATTACAGAATCTTACTGACTCTCCCAGCCCTACATGACCAGGGTCCATGTACCAGAAGCAGCTTCTGCCTCCTTACTGACTTACTGTAGGCCCCTATTACATAATCTTACTGACTCTCCCAGCCCTACATGACCCGGGTCCATGTACCAGAAGCAGCTTCTGCCTCCTTACTGACTTACTGTAGGCCCCTATTACATAATATTACTGACTCTCCCAGCCCTACATGACCAGGGTCCATGTACCAGAAGCAGCTTCTGCCTCCTTACTGACTTACTGTAGGCCCCTATTACATAATCTTACTGACTCTCTCAGCCCTACATGACCAGGGTCCATGTACCAGAAGCAGCTTCTGCCTCCTTACTGACTTACTGTAGGCCCCTATTACAGAATCTTACTGACTCTCCCAGCCCTACATGACCAGGGTCCATGTACCAGAAGCAGCTTCTGCCTCCTTACTGACTTACTGTAGGGCCCTATTACACAATCTTACTGACTCTCCCAGCCCTACATGACCATGGTCCATGTACCAGAAGCAGCTTCTGCCTCCTTATTGACTTACTGTAGACCCCTATTACAGAATCTTACTGACTCTCCCAGCCCTACATGACCAGGGTCCATGTACCAGAAGCAGCTTCTGCCTCCTTACTGACTTACTGTAGTTCCCTATTACATAATCTTACTGACTCTCCCAGCCCTACATGACCAGGGTCCATGTACCAGAAGCAGCTTCTGCCTCCTTACTGACTTACTGTAGTCCCCTATTACATAATCTTACTGACTCTCCCAGCCCTACATGACCAGGGTCCATGTACCAGAAGCAGCTTCTGCCTCCTTACTGACTTACTGTAGGCCCCTATTACACAATCTTACTGACTCTCCCAGCCCTACATGACCAGGGTCCATGTACCAGAAGCAGCTTCCGCCTCCTTACTGACTTACTGTAGGCCCCTATTACATAATCTTACTGACTCTCCCAGCCCTACATGACCAGGGTCCATGTACCAGAGGCAGCTTCCGCCTTCTTACTGACTTACTGTAGGCCCCTATTACATAATCTTACTGACTCTCCCAGCCCTACATGACCAGGGTCCATGTACCAGAAGCAGCTTCTGCCTCCTTACTGACTTACTGTAGTCCCCTATTACATAATCTTACTGACTCTCCCAGCCCTACATGACCAGGGTCCATGTACCAGAAGCAGCTTCTGCCTCCTTACTGACTTACTGTAGACCCCTATTACATAATCTTACTGACTCTCCCAGCCCTACATGACCAGGGTCCATGTACCAGAAGCAGCTTCTGCCTCCTTACTGACTTACTGTAGTCCCCTATTACATAATCTTACTGACTCTCCCAGCCCTACATGACCAGGGTCCATGTACCAGAAGCAGCTTCTGCCTCCTTACTGACTTACTGTAGACCCCTATTACATAATCTTACTGACTCTCCCAGCCCTACATGACCAGGGTCCATGTACCAGAAGCAGCTTCTGCCTCCTTACTGACTTACTGTAGTCCCCTATTACATAATCTTACTGACTCTCCCAGCCCTACATGACCAGGGTCCATGTACCAGAAGCAGCTTCTGCCTCCTTACTGACTTACTGTAGGCCCCTATTACATAATCTTACTGACTCTCCCAGCCCTACATGACCAGGGTATATGTACCAGAAGCAGCTTCTGCCTCCTTACTGACTTACTGTAGTCCCCTATTACATAATCTTACTGACTCTCCCAGCCCTACATGACCAGGGTCCATGTACCAGAAGCAGCTTCTGCCTCCTTACTGACTTACTGTAGGCCCCTATTACATAATCTTACTGACTCTCCCAGCCCTACATGACCAGGGTCCATGTACCAGAAGCAGCTTCTGCCTCCTTACTGACTTACTGTAGGCCCCTATTACATAATCTTACTGACTCTCCCAGCCCTACATGACCAGGGTATATGTACCAGAAGCATCTTCTGCCTCCTTACTGACTTACTGTAGGCCCTTATTACAGAATCTTACTGACTCTCCCAGCCCTACATGACCAGGGTCTATGTACCAGAAGCAGCTTCTGCCTCCTTACTGACTTACTGTAGGCCCCTATTACACAATCTTACTGACTCTCCCAGCCCTACATGACCAGGGTCCATGTACCAGAAGCAGCTTCTGCCTCCTTACTGACTTACTGTAGGCCCCTATTACACAATCTTACTGACTCTCCCAGCCCTACATGACCAGGGTCCATGTACCAGAAGCAGCTTCCGCCTCCTTACTGACTTACTGTAGGCCCCTATTACATAATCTTACTGACTCTCCCAGCCCTACATGACCCGGGTCCATGTACCAGAAGCAGCTTCTGCCTCCTTACTGACTTACTGTAGGCCCCTATTACATAATCTTACTGACTCTCCCAGCCCTACATGACCAGGGTCCATGTACCAGAAGCAGCTTCTGCCTCCTTACTGACTTACTGTAGGTACCCTATTACAGAATCTTACTGACTCTCCCAGCCCTACATGACCAGGGTCCATGTACCAGAGGCAGCTTCTGCCTTCTTACTGACTTACTGTAGGCCCCTATTACATAATCTTACTGACTCTCCCAGCCCTACATGACCAGGGTCCATGTACCAGAAGCAGCTTCTGCCTCCTTACTGACTTACTGTAGGCCCCTATTACATAATCTTACTGACTCTCCCAGCCCTACATGACCAGGGTCCATGTACCAGAAGCAGCTTCTGCCTCCTTACTGACTTACTGTAGGCCTCTATTACATAATCTTACTGACTCTCCCAGCCCTACATGACCAGGGTCCATGTACCAGAAGCAGCTTCTGCCTCCTTACTGACTTACTGTAGTCCCCTATTACATAATCTTACTGACTCTCCCAGCCCTACATGACCAGGGTATATGTACCAGAAGCAGCTTCTGCCTCCTTACTGACTTACTGTAGTCCCCTATTACATAATCTTACTGACTCTCCCAGCCCTACATGACCAGGGTCCATGTACCAGAAGCAGCTTCTGCCTCCTTACTGACTTACTGTAGGCCCCTATTACATAATCTTACTGACTCTCCCAGCCCTACATGACCAGGGTCCATGTACCAGAAGCAGCTTCTGCCTCCTTACTGACTTACTGTAGTCCCCTATTACATAATCTTACTGACTCTCCCAGCCCTACATGACCAGGGTATATGTACCAGAAGCAGCTTCTGCCTCCTTACTGACTTACTGTAGTCCCCTATTACATAATCTTACTGACTCTCCCAGCCCTACATGACCAGGGTCCATGTACCAGAAGCAGCTTCTGCCTCCTTACTGACTTACTGTAGGCCCCTATTACATAATCTTACTGACTCTCCCAGCCCTACATGACCAGGGTCCATGTACCAGAAGCAGCTTCTGCCTCCTTACTGACTTACTGTAGGCCCCTATTACATAATCTTACTGACTCTCCCAGCCCTACATGACCAGGGTATATGTACCAGAAGCAGCTTCTGCCTCCTTACTGACTTACTGTAGGCCCTTATTACAGAATCTTACTGACTCTCCCAGCCCTACATGACCAGGGTCTATGTACCAGAAGCAGCTTCTGCCTCCTTACTGACTTACTGTAGGCCCCTATTACACAATCTTACTGACTCTCCCAGCCCTACATGACCAGGGTCCATGTACCAGAAGCAGCTTCTGCCTCCTTACTGACTTACTGTAGGCCCCTATTACACAATCTTACTGACTCTCCCAGCCCTACATGACCAGGGTCCATGTACCAGAAGCAGCTTCCGCCTCCTTACTGACTTACTGTAGGCCCCTATTACATAATCTTACTGACTCTCCCAGCCCTACATGACCCGGGTCCATGTACCAGAAGCAGCTTCTGCCTCCTTACTGACTTACTGTAGGCCCCTATTACATAATCTTACTGACTCTCCCAGCCCTACATGACCAGGGTCCATGTACCAGAAGCAGCTTCTGCCTCCTTACTGACTTACTGTAGGCACCCTATTACAGAATCTTACTGACTCTCCCAGCCCTACATGACCAGGGTCCATGTACCAGAGGCAGCTTCTGCCTTCTTACTGACTTACTGTAGGCCCCTATTACATAATCTTACTGACTCTCCCAGCCCTACATGACCAGGGTCCATGTACCAGAAGCAGCTTCTGCCTCCTTACTGACTTACTGTAGGCCCCTATTACATAATCTTACTGACTCTCCCAGCCCTACATGACCAGGGTCCATGTACCAGAAGCAGCTTCTGCCTCCTTACTGACTTACTGTAGGCCTCTATTACATAATCTTACTGACTCTCCCAGCCCTACATGACCAGGGTCCATGTACCAGAAGCAGCTTCTGCCTCCTTACTGACTTACTGTAGGCCCCTATTACATAATCTTACTGACTCTCCCAGCCCTACATGACCAGGGTCCATGTACCAGAAGCAGCTTCTGCCTCCTTACTGACTTACTGTAGGCCCCTATTACATAATCTTACTGACTCTCCCAGCCCTACATGACCAGGGTCCATGTACCAGAAGCAGCTTCTGCCTCCTTACTGACTTACTGTAGGCCCCTATTACATAATCTTACTGACTCTCCCAGCCCTACATGACCAGGGTATATGTACCAGAAGCAGCTTCTGTCTCCTTACTGACTTACTGTAGGCCCTTATTACAGAATCTTACTGACTCTCCCAGCCCTACATGACCAGGGTCTATGTACCAGAAGCAGCTTCTGCCTCCTTACTGACTTACTGTAGGCCCCTATTACACAATCTTACTGACTCTCCCAGCCCTACATGACCAGGGTCCATGTACCAGAAGCAGCTTCTGCCTCCTTACTGACTTACTGTAGGCCCCTATTACACAATCTTACTGACTCTCCCAGCCCTACATGACCAGGGTCCATGTACCAGAAGCAGCTTCCGCCTCCTTACTGACTTACTGTAGGCCCCTATTACATAATCTTACTGACTCTCCCAGCCCTACATGACCCGGGTCCATGTACCAGAAGCAGCTTCTGCCTCCTTACTGACTTACTGTAGGCCCCTATTACATAATCTTACTGACTCTCCCAGCCCTACATGACCAGGGTCCATGTACCAGAAGCAGCTTCTGCCTCCTTACTGACTTACTGTAGGCACCCTATTACAGAATCTTACTGACTCTCCCAGCCCTACATGACCAGGGTCCATGTACCAGAGGCAGCTTCTGCCTTCTTACTGACTTACTGTAGGCCCCTATTACATAATCTTACTGACTCTCCCAGCCCTACATGACCAGGGTCCATGTACCAGAAGCAGCTTCTGCCTCCTTACTGACTTACTGTAGGCCCCTATTACATAATCTTACTGACTCTCCCAGCCCTACATGACCAGGGTCCATGTACCAGAAGCAGCTTCTGCCTCCTTACTGACTTACTGTAGGCCTCTATTACATAATCTTACTGACTCTCCCAGCCCTACATGACCAGGGTCCATGTACCAGAAGCAGCTTCTGCCTCCTTACTGACTTACTGTAGGCCCCTATTACATAATCTTACTGACTCTCCCAGCCCTACATGACCAGGGTCCATGTACCAGAAGCAGCTTCTGCCTCCTTACTGACTTACTGTAGGCCCCTATTGTCACAACTGAGGGCCTGAGCTGATGGGAGGCAGCCTCAGTTGTAGGGGCTGAGTTGTAGTGAAACCTGGAAGGTTGTATCAGACCCCTGGACATGTAAGTTACATGTAGGAAGATTGCCCAAAGGCGTGACCACGACAATTAAGATAAAAGTCAATGATGTTTATTAACAAACTCCATGCAACACAGCAGTAATAAAAGAAATACGTAAGATCAGCAATAACATATCACAGTTCCTGGGTACTACAGGGTGGCCACAGGGCTCTGGTAGTATGGGTACAGTTCTTATTGTCCTCTAGATGGAAAGTCCTTACCAGGCCCGACTGTAGTAGTGGGAATAACCCAGGATCGTACCAGCTGATGTTCTTCGGGAAGCTGGACTGCTGAAGATGAAGTGGCTGCTGTGGGTACTGGTTGGAACCAGTCAGATGTAGACACGGAGTGAGTGCTGGATGGAACCAGCCAAATGATATATGAAGCTTGAGAGCGATGAAATACAAATGAAATATGAAGCTTGAGAGCGATGAAATAATAATACCGGTGCTTTAAGGGAAGCTGATCTCTGCTGGAAGCTTGAGTGCTGGAAGCAGGTGAATCTGTAACTGGAAATGGAGGAGTCACAGAGGACTGGAGAGTCAGGCTGCACCGCAGGTGGTAGACTGGAGCGGGTCTCTTTAGTGGAAGCTTGTAGACAGGAAATGGAACCTGGAAAACAACCACAGGAGAGAGAGACTGGAACTAGGTTTGACAACCAAAGCACTGACGCCTTCCTTGCTCAGGCACAGGATACTTATACCTGCAGCAAGGAAGGAATTGGCTAGGCAATTATGCAAATTTCAGTGGAGCAGCGAATTGGTGGAAACTGAACATGTGAAGGAATCCAACATGGCTGCGCCCATGTTGGTACTTGGAGGGAAAGTTGGTTTGGTAATCCATGTGGAAACTTAGCAGCAATGGCGGCGTCGGCCGCAGAGGACAGGAGACGCCAGACTGATGACTGCCCACCAGAACCACGCGGACGACAGCGGAGGCTGCGGCAGGCAGGAGGCGCCACTCTGATAACCTGTATACTGGAACACAGGAACGGCGGCGGAGGCCGCGGAGGACGGAAGACGCCATTCAGAAAGTAAGCATGGCACCGCTGTGACAGCGTCTCATGGTGACAGGAGAGGGATGCAGAATGTGGACCTCAGTATTACAGATGAAATCCGGCCCTGGAACGCTGAGCCAGCTTCAGGAGACATCTAAAAGGCAAGTAATGGCGTCCAGATACCCGGTTCGTGACAATTGCTTGCGAAGGAGAACCATCATTTTCACCATTACCTTGGTGAGAATTCTCGGAGCCGTGGATAGACCAAACGGCAACTTCTGAAATTGGTAATGACAATCCTGAATTGCAAATCTCAGGCAATCCTTGGAGGATAAATGTGAACATGTAAGTAGGCATCCATTATGTCTATCCAGACTAGAGATTACTGCCTACAGAGATTCCATCCTGAATTTGAATTACTTCAGGTAGAAAATGAAAAATTTTCGATTTAGGATCGGTCTGACTGAGGCGTCCGGGTTTGGAGCCACAAAGAGGCTTGAATAAAAAAAACCACTCCCAGGGGTAAATTTACTAAGGTGGGAGTTTTTTTAGAACTGGTGATGTTGCCCATGGCAACCAATCAGATTCTACTTAACATTTGTCAAGCTGTTTCTAGAAGATAATAGATACAATCTGATTGGTTGCTATGGGCAACATCACCAGTTCTAAAAATCTCTCACTTTAGTAAATTTACCCCCCTGTTGGAACAGGGGAATCAGGGTAATGACCTGATCCTGACTCAATTTTGAATGGCTGCGCTTACTACCTCCCTGTCAGGGAGAGAAACTGGTAAGGCCGATTTAAAATCGGTGTGGAGAAACGCCTTGAACTCCAGTTCGCATCTGTGGGACACTATTTGTAAAACCCACGGGTCCAGGCCAGAATGAACCCAGAACTGACTGAAAAATGTCAGGCACTCCCCCACTGGGGCGGACCCTCGCAAAGGAGTCCCAGCGTCATGCAGTAGATTTGGCAGAAGCAGGAGATGATTTCTGCTCCTGTGATCCTGAAGAGGTGGACCTCTTCCTCTTCCCCTACCTCTATATGCAAAGAAAGGGAAACTTTTTACTTCTTTCGTACCACATGGGCTGATTTTGTATTTTTTTTATTTTGTGGAGGGACAAAGGGCAGAAAAAACAACTCCCCTGTGGCAGCTGCCCACCAAACCATCCAGGACGCTACCAAACAAGGTCTCCGCTCAAGTACGGGAGAGACTCCATAATCTATTTTGGAAGCAGGAAGCGCCATACACTGGTGAATTCTCTGTCATGGCTCCACGCATGGATGTCGTAGCATACTATATATGATCTAACGTTAGGAGAATCTCATCCCTAGCTAGCGTCAATACTGGATGATAAGTTATCAGAGCACTTTGCAATAGCCCTACTCATTCACGCACATGCAATGTAGTCTTGAGTAACGTCTCATGGGTTGTATAAGTAAATATTAATATATACACCAACGTGCGGTCTGTCGGCTCGTTAAGGACAGATGTCCCAGATGCAGGCAGAGTCACTTTCTTATTAACCGTGAGAGGACCCTTCTTAAAATGGGGGGTGACTCCCCCTGTCTACCGCTGGGAATGGCTAACCTGAATTCCCTTGTGAAGCATGAGAGGAAGGAAAAGGTTTCCTTTTCTTTCTTTATATAGGTAAACCTTCTTCTGTTGGTACAGGAGGGTACTCCGTATTGTCTTATAGCTACAATCATATACTGAATATTTCTAGTTAATGTCGGAATCATTCTTGAAAACTAGTGTCGACACAGGATTCAGAGTCTGTGTCGGTATCAGTGTGCATTACAGAGACAATGTTAGGAGACCCCGAGGGGTCTGGTGTGGATGAAAAAGAAAACTTTGGAAAAACACCTCGTCCACAGACTGTCTCCAGGATGTGCCTGAGACTCAGACATATTATCACTCAATGTTTTCACCCATACACGTTTTTAGTGGTGTCGGAAGGTCCACCACATTATACATATACACACATTTACACATAGATATATATATATATATATATATATATATCTATCTATCTATCTATCTGTGCTCTACTAACATTTCCCCAGGGGAAGACCACCCTGTCAGACATGCTACATACAGTGCAAACACCCCACAGACACTCCGGGGCTTATACGGACAGATCCATTATCAGAGGAGTAATGTGCCGAGTGGTAACAGAGGGACTGCACATGTCGCACAGCCGTGTGAACTCTCAGTCATGTAAACTCTGTCAAGGGACACAGAGAGGATTTTGTCAGCTCACAACCCTGCGTTAGTAGCAGAGAACTGTACAACAAAGGTTGCCACAGACCTGCAGCCAGCGCGGATTGGCACGCCGGACGCCGGACCAGATTCCGTTTGGCTGGTCCGTACGTCCCCTCCATGGCTGCCGCCATCCCCCATGCTACCCGCACACCAAGGGCCGCGGACAGGTGGATGACTGCTGCGGCTCAGGAGAGAGGGCGGTGGGTGGGAGAGTTAGCTGCTAAATCCCGCCCATTTGATTAGTGATGCCTCTCGGAGCTCCGCCCTTCACCGGCAGCTTCTGTGCTCCCAGAGGAGGGGGTGGGGGCCGACCTGGGCGGTTCTGACAGTACTATAACAGCAACCCGGGGCAGCCGTGGTGCTAGCGAGCCCGCCTTCCAGCACTGGAATCGGCCCGTTCGGAGGCTACGAGACCCCAGGGACAATTCGGCTCTGGGGCCACAGCTGAATGTAGGTAATGAGCAGCAGATGGCAGTGGGGCGAGAATGGCAGTAGTGCGGGCGCTGTGGTGTAACCCTGCTATCCCTCTTGTGTGGTGTCACACCTCTCTGTAGTTACAGTGAGTCTCCTGTCTGGCTGTCAGCTTGTACAGTATGTGTCCCAGACTGCAGGACAGGCCTCCCTCACTCCTCTAGTCCCAGTCTTACACTCCCCTCTCCCTGCTCACTCTGCCCCTCCCTGCCGCCCTCACTCCTCTAGGTCCCAGTCTTACACTCCCCTCTCCCTGCTCACTCTGCCCCTCCCTGACTCCCTCACTCCTCTAGTCCCCAGCTTACACTCCCCTCTCCCTGCTCACTCTGCCCCTCCCTGCCGTCCCTCACTCCTCTAGTCCCAGTCTTACACTCCCCTCTCCCTGCTCACTCTGCCCCTCCTGCCTCCCTCACTCCTCTAGTCCCAGTCTTACACTCCCCTCTCCCTGCTCACTCTGCCCCTCCTGCCTCCCTCACTCCTCATACCCCCAGTCTTACACTCCCCTCGTCCCTGCTCACTCTGCCCCTCCCTGCCTCCCTCACTCCTCTAGTCCCAGTCTTACACTCCCCTCTCCCTGCTCACTCTGCCCCTCCCTGACTCCCTCACTCCTCTAGTCCCAGTCTTACACTCCCCTCTCCCTGCCCCTCCCTGCCTCCCTCTCGTCTCCTCATACCCCCAGTCTTACACTCCCCTCTCCCTGCTCACTCTGCCCCTCCCTGCCTCCCTCACTCCTCTAGTCCCAGTCTTACACTCCCCTCTCCTGCTCACTCTGCCCCTCCCTGCCTCCCTCTCTCCTCTAGTCCAGTCTTACACTCCCCTCTCCCTGCTCACTCTGCCCCTCCCTGCCTCCCTCTCTCCTCTAGTCCCAGTCTTACACTCCCCTCTCCCTCGTCACTCTGCCCCTCCCTGCCTCCCTCACTCCTCTAGTCCCAGTCTTACACTCCCCTCTCCCTGCTCACTCTGCCCCCTCCCTGCCTCCCTCACTCCTCTAGTCCCAGTCTTACACTCCCCTCTCCCTGCTCACTCTGCCCCTCCCTGCCTCCCTCTCTCCTCTAGTCCCAGTCTTACACTCCCTCTCCCTGCTCACTCTGCCCCTCCCTGCCTCCCTCTCTCCTCTAGTCCCAGTCTTACACTCCCCTCTCCTGCTCCCTCTGCCCCTCCCTGCCTCCCTCACTCCTCTTAGTCCCAGTCTTACACTCCCCTCTCCCTGCTCACTCTGCCCTCCCTGCCTCCCTCTCTCCTATAGTCCCAGTCTTACACTCCCCTCTCCCGGCTCACTCTGCCCCTCCCTGCCTCCTCACTCCTCTAGTCCCAGTCTTACACTCCCCTCTCCCTGCTCACTCTGCCCCCTCCCTGCCTCCCTCACTCCTCTAGTCCCAGTCTTACACTCCCCTCTCCCTGCTCACTCTGCCCCTCCCTGCCTCCCTCACTCCTCTAGTCCCAGTCTTACACTCCCCTCTCCCTGCTCCCTCTGCCCTCCCTCGCTCCCCTCTCGTCCTCTAGTCCCAGTCTTACACTCCTCCTCTCCCGCTCACTCTGCCCCTCCCTGCCTCCCTCTCTCCTCTAGTCCCAGGCTTACACTCCCCTCTCCCTGCACTCTGCCCCTCCCTGACTCCCTCACTCCTCTAGTCTCAGTCTTACACTTCCCTCTCCCTGCTCCCTCTGCCCCTCCCTGCCTCCCTCACAGCCTCCTGTCCCAGTGTCTTACACTCCCCTCTCCCTGCTCACTCTGCCCCTCCCTGCCTCCCTCACTCCTCTAGTCCCAGTCTTACACTCCCCTCTCCCTGCTCACGCTGCCCCCTCCCTGCCTCCCTCACTCCTCTAGTCCCAGTCTTACACTCCCTCTCCCTGCTCACTCTGCCCCTCCCTGCCTCCCTCACTCCTCTAGTCCCCAGTCTTACACTCCCCTCTCCCTGCTCACTCTGCCCCTCCCTGCCTCCCTCTCTCCTCTAGTCCCAGTCTTACACTCCCCTCTCCCTGCTCACTCTGCCCCTCCCTGCCTCCCTCTCTCCTCTAGTCCCAGTCTTACACTCCCCTCTCCCTGCTCACTCTGCCCCTCCCTGCCGCCCTCACTCCTCTAGTCCCAGTCTTACACTCCCCTCTCCCTGCTCACTCTGCCCCTCCCTGCCTCCCGTCACGTCCTCTAGTCCCAGTCTGTACACGTACCCGTCTCCCTGCTCCCTCGCCCCTCGCCTCCCTCTCTCCTCTAGTCCCAGTCTTACACTCCCCTCTCCCTGCTCACTCTGCCCTCCCTGCCTCCTCTCTCCTCCTCATATCCCCAGTCTTACACTCCCCTCCCCCTGCTCACTCTGCCCCTCCCTGCCTCCCTCACTCCTCTAGTCCCAGTCTTACACTCCCCTCTCCCTGCTCACTCTGCCCCTCCCTGCCTCCCTCACTCCTCTAGTCCCAGTCTTACACTCCCCTCTCCCTGCTCACTCTGCCCCTCCCTGCCTCCCTCTCTCCTCTAGTCCCAGTCTTACACTCCCCTCTCCCCTGCTCACTCTGCCCCTCCCTGCCTCCCTCACTCCCTCTAGTCCCATCGTTACACTCCCCTCTCCCTGCTCACTCTGCCCCTCCCTGCCTCCCTCACTCCTCATAGTCCCCCAGTCTTACACTCCCCTCTCCCTGCTCACTCTGCCCCTCCCTGCCTCCCTCACTCCTCTAGTCCCAGTCTTACACTCCCCTCTCCCTGCTCACTCGGCCCCTCCCTGACTCCCTCACTCCGCTATCCCAGTCTTACACTCCCCTCTCCCTGCCCCTCCCTGCCTCCCCTCTGCTCCTCCATACCCCCGTCAGTCTTACACTCCCCTCTCCCTGCTCACTCTGCCCCTCCCTGCCTCCCTCACTCCTCTAGTCCCAGTCTTACACTCCCCTCTCCCTGCTCACTCTGCCCCTCCTGCCTCCCCTCTCCTCCTCTAGTCCCAGTCTTACACTCCCCTCTCCCTGCTCACGTCTGCCCCTCCCTGCCTCCCTCTCTCCTCTAGTCCCAGTCTTACACTCCCCTCTCCCTGCTCACTCTGCCCCTCCCTGCCTCCTCACTCCTCTAGTCCCAGTCTTACACTCTCCCCTCTCCCTGCTCACTCTGCCCCTCCCTGCCTCCCTCACTCCTCTAGTCCCAGTCTTACACTCCCCTCTCCCTGCTCACTCTGCCCCTCCCTGCCTCCCTCTCTCCTCTAGTCCCAGTCTTACACTCCCCTCTCCGGCTCTCTCCTGCCCCTCCCTGCCTCCCTCTCTCCTCTAGTCCCAGTCTTACACTCCCCTCTCCCGTGCTGCCCTCTGCCCTCCCTGCCTCCCTCACTCCTCTAGTCCCAGTCTTACACTCCCCTCTCCCTGCTCACTCTGCCCCTCCCTCCTCCTCTCTACTCCTCTAGTCCAGTCTTACACTCCCTCCTTGCGCACTCTGCACCTCCCTCGCTCCTCACCTCTAGTCCAGCCTTACACTCCCTCTCCCTGCTCAGCTCTGCCCCTCCCTGCCTCCCTCTCTCCTCTAGTCCCAGTCTTAACACTCCCCTCTCCCTGCGCACTCTGCCCCTCGCCTCCCTCACTCCTCTAGTCCCAGTCTTACACTCCCTCTCCCTGCTCACTCTGCCCCTCCCTGCCTCCCTCTCCTCTTGTCCCAGTCTTACACTCCCCTCTCCCTGCTCACTCTGCCCTCCCTCCGCCCTCTCTCCTCTAGTCCCAGTCTTACACTCCCCTCTCCCTGCTCACTCTGCCCCTCCCTGTCCCCTCACTCCTCTAGTCCAGTCTTACACTCCCCTCTCCCTGCTCACTCTGCCCCTCCTGCCTCCCTCACTCCTCTAGTCCCAGCTTACACTCCCTCTCCCTGCTCACTCTGCCCCTCCCTGCCTCCTCACTCCTCCTAGCCCAGCTGTACACTCCCCTCTCCCTGCTCACTCTGCCCCTCCCTGCCTCCCTCACTCTCTCTAGTCCCAGTCTTACACTCCCCTCTCCCTGCTCACTCTGCCCCTCCCTGCTCCCTCACTCCTCTAGTCCAGTCTTACACTCCCCTCGTCCCTGCTCACTCTGCCCTCCCTGCCTCCTCCTCTCTCCTCTAGTCCCAGTCTTACACTCCCCTCTCCCTGCTCACTCTGCCCCTCCCTGCCTCCCTCTCTCCTCTAGTCCCAGTCTTACACTCCCCTCTCCCTGCTCACTCTGCCCCTCCCTGCCTCCCTCACTGCCTTCTAGCCCAGTCTTACACTCCCTCTCTCCCTGCTCACTCTGCCCCTCCCTGCCTCCCTCACTCCTCTAGTGCCCAGTCTTACACTCCCCTCTTCCCTGCCCTCTGCCCTCCTCCCTTCCCTCGTACTCCCCTCTAGGTCCC